>NW_027479004.1:0-290627 GCF_051014685.1 Ptiloglossa arizonensis
TGTTGCTCCAACGCTTAACCAGAATGGCCTAGGGAAAAATACACATACCGTTGTAATCGGGTGAGTTTCTACTTTCAGACGCCATAGGAATTTTTGGGTTAGGTCAATCCGTTCGCGAGATATGGGAGTTTGAAGCCAAGAAATGTTGAGAAGGCAAGAAATTTTCGCAATTCTGCTGCTCCAAACGCTTAACCAGAATGGCGTAGGAAAAAATACACATACCGTTGTAATCGGGCGAGTTTCTACTTTCAGATGCAACAGGAATCTTTGGGTTACGTCAATCCGTTCGCGAGATATGGGAGTTTGAAGCTAAGAAATGGTTGAGAAGACAACAAATTTTCGCACTTCTGCTGCTCCAAACGCTTAACCAGAATGGCCTAGGGAAAAAATACACATACCGTTGTAATCGGGCGAGTTTCTACTTTCAGATACAATAGGGAATTTTTGGGTTAGGTCAATCCGTTCGCGAGATATGGGAGTTTGAAGCTAAGAAATGGTTGAGAGGCAAAAAATTTTTCGCAATTCTGCGCGCCAACGCTTAACCAGAATGGCCTAGGGAAAAAATACAAATACCGTTGTAATCGGGCGAGTTTCTACTTTCAGATGCAATAGGAATTTTTGGGTTAGGTCAATCCGTTCGCGAGATATGGGAGTTGAAGCCAAGAAATGGTTGAGAAGGCAAAAAATTTTTCGCAATTCTGTTGCTCCAAACGCTTACCAGAATGGCCTAGGGAAAAAATACACATACCGTTGTAATCGGGTGAGTTCTACTTTCAGATGCATAGGAATTTTTGGGTTATGTCAATCCGTTCGCGAGATATGGGAGTTTGAAGCCAAGAAATGGTTGAGAAGACAACAAATTTTTCGCACTTCTGCTGCTCCAAACGCTTAACCAGAATGGCCTAGGGAAGAAATACACATAACGTTGTAATCGGGCGAGTTCCTACTTTCAGACGCAGCAGGAACTTCTGGGTTTGGTCAATCCGTTCGCGAGATATGGGAGTTTGAAGATAAGAAATGGTTGAGAAGACAACAAATTCTTCACACTCTGCTGCTCCAAACGCTTAACCAGAATGGCCTAGGGAAAAAAATACACATACCGTTGTAATCGGGTGAGTTTCTACTTTCAGATGCCATAGGAATTTTTGGGTTGGGTCAATCCGTTCGCGAGATATGGGAGTTTGAAGCCAAGAAATGGTTGAGAAGGCAAGAAATTTTTCGCAATTCTGCTGCTCCAAACGCTTAACCAGAACGGCCTAGGGAAAAATACACATAGCCTGTAATCGGGCGAGTTTCTACTTTCAGACGCAACAGGAATTTTTGGGTTGGGTCAATCCGTTCGCGAGATATGGGAGTTTGAGCCAAGAAATGGTTGAGAAGGCAAAAATTTTTCGCAATTCTGCTGCTCCAAACGCTTAACCAGAATGGCCTAGGGAAAAAATACACATACCGTTGTAATCGGGCGAGTTTCTACTTTCAGATGCAATAGGAATTTTTGGTTATGTCAATCCGTTCGCGAGATATGGGACTTTTGAAGCCAAGAAATGGTTCAGAAGACAACAAATTTTTCGCACTTCTGCTGCTCCAAACGCTTACCAGAATGGCCTAGGGAAAAAATACGCATACCGCTGTTATCGGGCGAGACTCAACTTTCAGACGCAGCAGGAATTTTTGTGGTTCGGTCAATCCGTTCGCGAGATATGGGACTTTGAAGCTAAGAAATGGTTGAGGAGACAACAAATTTTTCGCACTTCTGCTGCTCCAAACGCTTAACCAGAATGGCCTAGGGAAAAAATACGCATACCGTTGTAATCGGGCGAGTTTCTACTTTCAGACGCAGCAGGAATTTTTGGGTTGTCAATCCGTTCGCGAGATATGGGACTTTGAAGCTAAGAAATGGTTGAGGGAGGCAAAAAATTTTTCGCAATTCTGCTGCTCCAAACGCTTAACCAGAATGGCCTCGGGAAAAATACACATACCGCTGTAATGGGGCGAGTTTCTACTTTCAGATGCAATAGGAATTTTCGGTTAGGTCAATCCGTTCGCGAGATATGGGAGTTTGAAGCCAAGAAATGGTTGAGAAGGCAAAAAATTTTTCGCAATTCTGCTGCTCCAAGCGCTTAACCAGAATGCCCTAGGGAAAAATACGCATATCGTTGTAATCGGGCGAGTTCCTACTTTCAGACGCAGCAGGAACTTCTGGGTTTGTCAATCCGTTCGCGAGATATGGGAGTTTGAAGCTAAGAAATGGTTGAGAAGACAACAAATTTTTCGCACTTCTGCTGCTCCATACGCTTAACCAGAGTGGCCTAGGGAAAAAAACACATACCGTTGTAATCGGGCGAGTTTCTACTTTCAGACGCAGCAGGAATTTTTGGGTTTGGTCAATCCGTTCGCGAGATATGGGAGTTTGAAGCTAAGAAATGGTTGAGAAGACAACAAATTTTTCGCAATTCTGCTGCTCCAAATGCTTAACCAGAATGGACTAGGGAAAAAATACACATAGCGTTGTAATCGGGCGAGTTTCTACTTTCAGAAGCAACAGGAATTTTTGGGTTAGGTCAATCCGTTCCCGAGATATGGGAGTTTGAAGCCAAGAAATGGTTGAGAAGGCAAAAATTTTTCGCAATTCTGCTGCTCCAAACGCTTAACCAGAATGGCCTAGGGAAAAAATACACATACCGTGGTAATCGGGCGAGTTTCTACTTTCAGATGCAACAGGAATTTTTGGGTTAGGTCAATCCGTTCGCGAGATATGGGACTTTGAAGCTAAGAAATGGTTGAGGAGGCAAAAAATTTTTCGCAATTCTGCTGCTCCAAACGCTTAACCAGAATGGCCTCGGGAAAAATACACATACCGCTGTAATGGGGCGAGTTTCTACTTTCAGATGCAATAGGAATTTTTCGGTTAGGTCAATCCGTTCGCGAGATATGGGAGTTTGAAGCCAAGAAATGGTTGAGAAGGCAAAAAATTTTTCGCAATTCTGCTGCTCCAAGCGCTTAACCAGAATGCCCTAGGGAAAAAATACGCATATCGTTGTAATCGGGCGAGTTCCTACTTTCAGACGCAGCAGGAACTTCTGGGTTTGGTCAATCCGTTCGCGAGATATGGGAGTTTGAAGCTAAGAAATGGTTGAGAAGACAACAAATTTTTCGCACTTCTGCTGCTCCATACGCTTAACCAGAGCGGCCTAGGGAAAAAATACACATACCGTTGTAATCGGGTGAGTTTCTACTTTCAGATGCCATAGGAATTTTTGGGTTGCGTCAATCCGTTCGCGAGATATGGGAGTTTGAAGCCAAGAAATGGTTGAGAAGGCAAGAAATTTTTCGCAATTCTGCTGCTCCAAACGCTTAACCAGAACGGCCTAGGGAAAAATACACATAGCGCTGTAATCGGGCGAGTTTCTACTTTCAGACGCAACAGGAATTTTTGGGTTGGGTCAATCCGTTCGCGAGATATGGGAGTTTGAAGCCAAGAAATGGTTGAGAAGGCAAAAATTTTTCGCAATTCTGCTGCTCCAAACGCTTAACCAGAATGGCCTAGGGAAAAAATACACATACCGTTGTAATCGGGCGAGTTTCTACTTTCAGATGCAATAGGAATTTTTGGGTTATGTCAATCCGTTCGCGAGATATGGGACTTTGAAGCCAAGAAATGGTTCAGAAGACAACAAATTTTTCGCACTTCTGCTGCTCCAAACGCTTAACCAGAATGGCCTAGGGAAAAAATACGCATACCGCTGTTATCGGGCGAGACTCTACTTTCAGACGCAGCAGGAATTTTTGGGTTCGGTCAATCCGTTCGCGAGATATGGGACTTTGAAGCTAAGAAATGGTTGAGGAGACAACAAATTTTTCGCACTTCTGCTGCTCCAAACGCTTAACCAGAATGGCCTAGGGAAAAAATACGCATACCGTTGTAATCGGGCGAGTTTCTACTTTCAGACGCAGCAGGAATTTTTGGGTTTGTCAATCCGTTCGCGAGATATGGGACTTTGAAGCTAAGAAATGGTTGAGAAAGCAAAAAATTTTTCGCAATTCTGCCGCGACAAACGCTTAACCAGAATGGCCTAGGGAAAAAATACACATACCGTTGTAATCGGGCGAGTTTCTACTTTCAGACGCAGCAGGAACTTCTGGGTTTGGTCAATCCGTTCGCGAGATATGGGAGTTTGAAGCTAAGAAATGGTTGAGAAGACAACAAATTTTTCGCACTTCTGCTGCTCCAAACGCTTAACCAGAATGGCCTAGGGAAAAAATACACATAACGTTGTAATCGGGCGAGTTTCTACTTTCAGATGCAATAGGAAATTTTGGGTCACGTCAATCCGTTCGCGAGATATGGGAGTTTGAAGCTAAGAAATGGTTGAGCAGACAACAAATTTTTCGCACTTCTGCTGCTCCAAACGCTTAACCAGAATGGCCTAGGGAAAAAATACACATAACGTTGTAATCGGGCGAGTTTCTACTTTCAGATGCAATAGGAAATATTGGGTCACGTCAATCCGTTCGCGAGATATGGGAGTTTGAAGCTAAGAAATGGTTGAGAAGGCAAAAAAATTTTCGCAATTCTGCTGCTCCATACACTTAACCAGAATGGCCTAGGGAAAAAATACAAATACCGTTGTAATCGGGCGAGTTTCTACTTTCAGATGCAATAGGAATTTTTGGGCTAGGTCAATCCGTTCGCGAGATATGGGAGTTTGAAGCCAAGAAATGGTTGAGAAGGCAAAAAATTTTTCGCAATTCTGTTGCTCCAAACGCTTAACCAGAATGGCCTAGGGAAAAAATACACATACCGTTGTAATCGGGCGAGTTTCTACTTTCAGATGCAACAGGAATCTTTGGGTTACGTCAATCCGTTCGCGAGATATGGGAGTTTGAAGCTAAGAAATGGTTGAGAAGACAACAAATTTTTCGCACTTCTGCTGCTCCAAACGCTTAACCAGAATGGCCTAGGGAAAAAATACACATACCGTTGTAATCGGGCGAGTTTCTACTTTCAGATACAATAGGAATTTTTGGGTTAGGTCAATCCGTTCGCGAGATATGGGAGTTTGAAGCTAAGAAATGGTTGAGAAGGCAAAAAATTTTTCGCAATTCTGCCGCGCCAAACGCTTAACCAGAATGGCCTAGGGAAAAAATACAAATACCGTTGTAATCGGGCGAGTTTCTACTTTCAGTTGCAATAGGAATTTTTGGGTTAGGTCAATCCGTTCGCGAGATATGGGAGTTTGAAGCCAAGAAATGGTTGAGAAGGCAAAAAATTTTTCGCAATTCTGTTGCTCCAAACGCTTAACCAGAATGGCCTAGGGAAAAAATACACATACCGTTGTAATCGGGTGAGTTTCTACTTTCAGATGCCATAGGAATTTTTGGGTTATGTCAATCCGTTCGCGAGATATGGGAGTTTGAAGCCAAGAAATGGTTGAGAAGACAACAAATTTTTCGCACTTCTGCTGCTCCAAACGCTTAACCAGAATGGCCTAGGGAAGAAATACACATAACGTTGTAATCGGGCGAGTTTCTACTTTCAGATGCAATAGGAATTTTTGGGTTAGGTAAATCCGTTCGCGAGATATGGGAGTTTGAAGACAAGAAATGGTTGAGAAGGCAAAAAACTTTTCGCACTTCTGCTGCTCCAAACGCTTAACCAGAATGGCCTAGGGAAAAAATACACATACCGTTGTAATCGGGCGAGTTCCTACTTTCAGACGCAGCAGGAACTTCTGGGTTTGGTCAATCCGTTCGCGAGATATGGGAGTTTGAAGATAAGAAATGGTTGAGAAGACAACAAATTCTTCACACTTCTGCTGCTCCAAACGCTTAACCAGAATGGCCTAGGGAAAAAATACACATACCGTTGTAATCGGGTGAGTTTCTACTTTCAGATGCCATAGGAATTTTTGGGTTGGGTCAATCCGTTCGCGAGATATGGGAGTTTGAAGCCAAGAAATGGTTGAGAAGGCAAGAAATTTTTCGCAATTCTGCTGCTCCAAACGCTTAACCAGAACGGCCTAGGGAAAAATACACATAGCGCTGTAATCGGGCGAGTTTCTACTTTCAGACGCAACAGGAATTTTTGGGTTGGGTCAATCCGTTCGCGAGATATGGGAGTTTGAGCCAAGAAATGGTTGAGAAGGCAAAAAATTTTTCGCAATTCTGCTGCTCCAAACGCTTAACCAGAATGGCCTAGGGAAAAAATACACATACCGTTGTAATCGGGCGAGTTTCTACTTTCAGATGCAATAGGAATTTTTGGGTTATGTCAATCCGTTCGCGAGATATGGGACTTTGAAGCCAAGAAATGGTTCAGAAGACAACAAATTTTTCGCACTTCTGCTGCTCCAAACGCTTAACCAGAATGGCCTAGGGAAAAAATACGCATACCGCTGTTATCGGGCGAGACTCCACTTTCAGACGCAGCAGGAATTTTTGGGTTCGGTCAATCCGTTCGCGAGATATGGGACTTTGAAGCTAAGAAATGGTTGAGGAGACAACAAATTTTTCGCACTTCTGCTGCTCCAAACGCTTAACCAGAATGGCCTAGGGAAAAAATACGCATACCGTTGTAATCGGGCGAGTTTCTACTTTCAGACGCAGCAGGAATTTTTGGGTTTGTCAATCCGTTCGCGAGATATGGGACTTTGAAGCTAAGAAATGGTTGAGGAGGCAAAAAATTTTTCGCAATTCTGCTGCTCCAAACGCTTAACCAGAATGGCCTCGGGAAAAATACACATACCGCTGTAATGGGGCGAGTTTCTACTTTCAGATGCAATAGGAATTTTTCGGTTAGGTCAATCCGTTCGCGAGATATGGGAGTTTGAAGCCAAGAAATGGTTGAGAAGGCAAAAAATTTTTCGCAATTCTGCTGCTCCAAGCGCTTAACCAGAATGCCCTAGGGAAAAAATACGCATATCGTTGTAATCGGGCGAGTTCCTACTTTCAGACGCAGCAGGAACTTCTGGGTTTGGTCAATCCGTTCGCGAGATATGGGAGTTTGAAGCTAAGAAATGGTTGAGAAGACAACAAATTTTTCGCACTTCTGCTGCTCCATACGCTTAACCAGAGTGGCCTAGGGAAAAAATACACATACCGTTGTAATCGGGCGAGTTTCTACTTTCAGACGCAGCAGGAATTTTTGGGTTTGGTCAATCCGTTCGCGAGATATGGGAGTTTGAAGCTAAGAAATGGTTGAGAAGACAACAAATTTTTCGCAATTCTGCTGCTCCAAATGCTTAACCAGAATGGACTAGGGAAAAAATACACATAGCGTTGTAATCGGGCGAGTTTCTACTTTCAGAAG
The DNA here is from genome assembly GCF_051014685.1 of Ptiloglossa arizonensis. Lineage (NCBI taxonomy): Eukaryota > Metazoa > Arthropoda > Insecta > Hymenoptera > Colletidae > Ptiloglossa > Ptiloglossa arizonensis. The sequence continues at coordinate 7,310 of NW_027479004.1, forward strand.
CAACAGGAATTTTTGGGTTAGGTCAATCCGTTCCCGAGATATGGGAGTTTGAAGCCAAGAAATGGTTGAGAAGGCAAAAAATTTTTCGCAATTCTGCTGCTCCAAACGCTTAACCAGAATGGCCTAGGGAAAAAATACACATACCGTGGTAATCGGGCGAGTTTCTACTTTCAGATGCAACAGGAATTTTTGGGTTAGGTCAATCCGTTCGCGAGATATGGGACTTTGAAGCTAAGAAATGGTTGAGGAGGCAAAAAATTTTTCGCAATTCTGCTGCTCCAAACGCTTAACCAGAATGGCCTCGGGAAAAATACACATACCGCTGTAATGGGGCGAGTTTCTACTTTCAGATGCAATAGGAATTTTTCGGTTAGGTCAATCCGTTCGCGAGATATGGGAGTTTGAAGCCAAGAAATGGTTGAGAAGGCAAAAAATTTTTCGCAATTCTGCTGCTCCAAGCGCTTAACCAGAATGCCCTAGGGAAAAAATACGCATATCGTTGTAATCGGGCGAGTTCCTACTTTCAGACGCAGCAGGAACTTCTGGGTTTGGTCAATCCGTTCGCGAGATATGGGAGTTTGAAGCTAAGAAATGGTTGAGAAGACAACAAATTTTTCGCACTTCTGCTGCTCCATACGCTTAACCAGAGTGGCCTAGGGAAAAAATACACATACCGTTGTAATCGGGCGAGTTTCTACTTTCAGACGCAGCAGGAATTTTTGGGTTTGGTCAATCCGTTCGCGAGATATGGGAGTTTGAAGCTAAGAAATGGTTGAGAAGACAACAAATTTTTCGCAATTCTGCTGCTCCAAATGCTTAACCAGAATGGACTAGGGAAAAAATACACATAGCGTTGTAATCGGGCGAGTTTCTACTTTCAGACGCAACAGGAATTTTTGGGTTGGGTCAATCCGTTCGCGACATATGGGAGTTTGAAACCAAGAAATGGTTGAGAAGGCAAACAATTTTTCGCAATTCTGCTGCTCCAAACGCTTAACCAGAATGGCCTAGGGATAAAATACACATACCGTTGTAATCGGGCGAGTTTCTACTTTCAGATGCAACAGGAATTTTTGGGTTAGGTCAATCCGTTCGCGAGATATGGGAGTTTGAAGCCAAGAAATGGTTGAGAAGGCAAAAAATTTTTCGCACTTCTGCTGCTCCATACGCTTAACCAGAATGGCCTAGGGAAAAAATACACATACCGTTGTAATCGGGTGAGTTTCTACTTTCAGATGCCATAGGAATTTTTGGGTTAGGTCAATCCGTTCGCGAGATATGGGAGTTTGAAGCCAAGAAATGGTTGAGAAGGCAAGAAATTTTTCGCAATTCTGCTGCTCCAAACGCTTAACCAGAATGGCGTAGGGAAAAAATACACATACCGTTGTAATCGGGCGAGTTTCTACTTTCAGATGCAACAGGAATCTTTGGGTTACGTCAATCCGTTCGCGAGATATGGGAGTTTGAAGCTAAGAAATGGTTGAGAAGACAACAAATTTTTCGCACTTCTGCTGCTCCAAACGCTTAACCAGAATGCCCTAGGGAAAAAATACGCATATCGTTGTAATCGGGCGAGTTCCTTCTTTCAGACGCAGCAGGAACTTCTGGGTTTGGTCAATCCGTTCGCGAGATATGGGAGTTTGAAGCCAAGAAATGGTTGAGAAGGCAAAAAATTTTTCGCAATTCTGCTGCTCCAAGCGCTTAACCAGAATGCCCTAGGGAAAAAATACGCATATCGTTGTAATCGGGCGAGTTCCTTCTTTCAGACGCAGCAGGAACTTCTGGGTTTGGTCAATCCGTTCGCGAGATATGGGAGTTTGAAGCTAAGAAATGGTTGAGAAGACAACAAATTTTTCGCACTTCTGCTGCTCCAAACGCTTAACCAGAATGGCCTAGGGAAAAAATACGTATACCGTTGTAATCGGGCGAGCTTCTACTTTCAGACGCAGCAGGAATTTTTGGGTTTGGTCTATCCGTTCGCGAGATATGGGACTTTGAAGCTAAGAAATGGTTGAGAAGGCAAAAAATTTTTCGCAATTCTGCTGCTCCAAACGCTTAACCGGAATGGCGTCGGGAAAAAATACACATAACGTTGTAATGGGGCGAGTTTCTACTTTCAGATGCAATAGGAATTTTTGGGTTAGGTCAATCCGTTCGCGAGATATGGGAGTTTGAAGCTAAGAAATGGTTGAGAAGACAATAAATTTTTCGCACATCTGCTGCTCCAATCGCTTAACCAGAATGGCCTAAGGGAAAAATACACGTACCGTTGTAATCGGGCGAGTTTCTACTTTCAGATGCAATAGGAATTTTTGGGTTATGTCGATCCATTCGCGAGATATGAGAGTTTGAAGACAAGAAATGGTTGAGAAGGCAAAACATTTTTCGCAATTCTGCTGCTCCAAACGCTTAACCAGAATGGCCTAGGGAAAAAATACGCATATCGTTATAATTGGGCGAGTTTCTACTTTCAGACGCAGCAGGAATTTTTGGGTTTGGTCAATCCGTTCGCGAGATATGGGAGTTTGAAGCTAAGAAATGGTTGAGAAGACAACAAATTTTTCGCAATTCTGCTGCTCCAAACGCTTAACCAGAATGGACTAGGGGAAAAAAAAACATACCGTTGTAATCGGGCGAGTTTCTACTTTCACACGCAACAGGAATTTTTGGGTTAGGTCTATCCGTTGACGAGATATGGGAGTTTGAAGCCAAGAAATGGTTGAGAAGGCATACAATTTTTCGCAATTCTGCCGCGCCAGACGCTTAACAAGAATGGCCTAGGGAAAAAATACACATACCGTTGTAATCGGGCGAGTTTCTACTTTCAGACGCAGAAGGAACTTCTGGGTTTGGTCAATCCGTTCGCGAGATATGGGAGTTTGAAGCTAAGAAATGGTTGAGAAGACAACAAATTCTTCGCACTTCTGCTGTTCCAAACGCTTAACCAGAATAGCCTAGGGAAAAAATACACATAGCGTTGTAATCGGGCTAGTTTCTACTTTCAGACGCAACAGGAATTTTTGGGTTAGGTCAATCCGTTCGCGAGATATGGGAGTTTGAAGCTAAGAAATGGTTGAGAAGACAACAAATTTTTCGCACTTCTGCTGCTCCAATCGCTTAACCAGAATGGCCTCGGGAAAACATACACATACCGTTGTAATGGGGCGAGTTTCTACTTTCAGATGCAACAGGAATTTTTGGGTTAGGTCAATCCGTTCGCGAGATATGGGAGTTTGAAGCCAAGAAATGGTTGAGAAGGCAAACAATTTTTCGCACTTCTGCTGCTCCAAACGCTTAACCAGAATGGCCTAGGGAAAAAATAAGCATACCGTTGTAATCGGGCGTGTTTCTACTTTCAGACGAAGCAGGAATTTTTGGGTTCGGTCAATCCGTTCGCGAGATATGGGACTTTGAAGCTAAGAAATGGTTGAGAAGACAACAAATTTTTCGCACTTCTGCTGCTCCAAACGCTTATCCAGAATGGCCTAGGGAAAAAATACGCATACCGTTGTAATCGGGCGAGCTTCTACTTTCAGACGCAGCAGGAATTTTTGGGTTTGGTCAATCCGCTCGCGAGATATGGGACTTTGAAACTAAGAAATGGTTGAGAAGGCAAAAAATTTTTCGCAATTCTGCTGCTCCAAACGCTTAACCAGAATGCCCTCGGGAAAAAATACACATACCAATGTAGTCGGGCGAGTTTCAACTTTCAGATGCAATAGGAATTTTTGGGTTAGGTCAATCCGTTCGCGAGATATGGGGGTTTGAAGACAAGAAATGGTTGAGAAGGCAAAAAACTTTTCGCAATTCTGCTGCTCCAAACGCTTAACCAGAATGGCCTAGGGAAAAAATACACATACCGTTGTAATCGGGCGAGTTTCTACTTGCAGATACAATAGGAATTTTTGGGTTAGGTCAATCCGTTCGCGAGATATGGGAGTTTGAAGCTAAGAATTGGTGGAGAAGGCAAAAAATTTTTGGCAATTCTGCCGCGACAAACGCTTAACCAGAATGGCCTAGGGAAAAAATACACATACCGTTGTAATCGGGTGAGTTTCTACTTTCAGATGCCATAGGAATTTTTGGGTTAGGTCAATCCGTTCGCGAGATATGGGAGTTTGAAGCCAAGAAATGGTTAAGAAGGCAAGAAATTTTTCGCAATACTGCTGCTACAAACGCTTAACCAGAATGCCCTAGGGAAAAAATACGCATATCGTTGTAATCGGGCGAGTTCCTACTTTCAGACGCAGCAGGAACTTCTGGGTTTGGTCAATCCGTTCGCGAGATATGGGAGTTTGAAACTAAGAAATGGTTGAGAAGACAACAAATTTTTCGCAATTCTGCTGCTCCAAACGCTTAACCAGAATGGCCTAGGGAAAAAATACGCATACCGTTGTAATAGGGTGAGTTTCTACTTTCAGATGCCATAGGAATTTTTGGGTTAGGTCAATCCGTTCGCGAGATATGGGAGTTTGAAGCCAAGAAATGGTTAAGAAAGCAAGAAATTTTTCGCAATTCTGCTGCTCCAAACGCTTAACCAGAATGGCCTAGGGAAAAAATACGCATACCGTTGTAATCGGGCGAGCTTCTATTTTCAGACGCAGCAGGAATTTTTGGGTTTGGTCAATCCGTTCGCGAGATATGGGACTTTGAAACTAAGAAATGGTTGAGAAGGCAAAAATTTTTCGCAATTCTGCTGCTCCAAACGCTTAACCAGAATGCCCTCGGGAAAAAATACACATAACGTTGTAATGGGGCGAGTTTCTACTTTCAGACGCAGCAGGAACTTCTGGGTTTGGTCAATCCGTTCGCGAGGTATGGGAGTTTGAAACTAAGAAATGGTTGAGAAGACAACAAATTTTTCGCAATTCTGCTGCTCCAAACGCTTAACCAGAATGGCCTAGGCAAAAAATACACATACCGTTGTAATCGGGTGAGTTTCTACTTTCAGATGCCATAGGAATTTTTGGGTTAGGTCAATCCGTTCGCGAGATATGGGAGTTTGAAGCCAAGAAATGGTTAAGAAGGCAAGAAATTTTTCGCAATTCTGCTGCTCCAAACGCTTAACCAGAATGGCCTAGGGAAAAAATACGCATACCGTTGTAATCGGGCGAGCTTCTACTTTCAGACGCAGCAGGAATTTTTGGGTTTGGTCAATCCGTTCGCGAGATATGGGACTTTGAAACTAAGAAATGGTTGAGAAGGCAAAAAATTTTTCGCAATTCTGCTGCTCCAAACGCTTAACCAGAGTGCCCTCGGGAAAAAATACACAAACCGTTGTAATCGGGCGAGTTTCTACTTTCAGACGCAGCAGGAACTTCTGGGTTTGGTCAATCCGTTCGCGAGATATGGGAGTTTGAAACTAAGAAATGGTTGAGAAGACAACAAATTTTTCGCAATTCTGCTGCTCCAAACGCTTAACCAGAATGGCCTAGGGAAAAAATACACATACCGTTGTAATCGGGTGAGTTTCTACTTTCAGATGCCATAGGAATTTTTGGGTTAGGTCAATCCGTTCGCGAGATATGGGAGTTTGAAGCCAAGAAATGGTTAAGAAGGCAAGAAATTTTTCGCAATTCTGCTGCTCCAAACGCTTAACCAGAATGGCCTAGGGAAAAAATACGCATAGCGTTGTAATCGGGCGAGCTTCTACTTTCAGACGCAGCAGGAATTTTTGGGTTTGGTCAATCCGTTCGCGAGATATGGGACTTTGAAACTAAGAAATGGTTGAGAAGGCAAAAATTTTTCGCAATTCTGCTGCTCCAAACGCTTAACCAGAATGCCCTCGGGAAAAAATACACATAACGTTGTAATGGGGCGAGTTTCTACTTTCAGACGCAGCAGGAACTTCTGGGTTTGGTCAATCCGTTCGCGAGATATGGGAGTTTGAAACTAAGAAATGGTTGAGAAGACAACAAATTTTTCGCAATTCTGCTGCTCCAAACGCTTAACCAGAATGGCCTAGGGAAAAAATACACATACCGTTGTAATCGGGTGAGTTTCTACTTTCAGATGCCATAGGAATTTTTGGGTTAGGTCAATCCGTTCGCGAGATATGGGAGTTTGAATCCAAGAAATGGTTAAGAAGGCAAGAAATTTTTCGCAATTCTGCTGCTCCAAACGCTTAACCAGAATGGCCTTTTTTTTTTTTTTTTTTTTAACGTGGGGGAAATCTTCGAAAGACCCCCCCGCCGCCTGGGGAGGGGCGGGGGGAGTGTGGGATTCCCCGCGCCCGGAAGGAAACCCATCGGGCGCGGGACCTACCCACTAAAACCCACCACGGTGGCCATCCTCGCACTATGCAGGGGGAGCACCTGGGACCGAAGACATCATAACATCAGGTGCTCCCCCGTGCAGGGCTCTCGCGCCCGTGTCCTCCCGTTCCAGGGAAGGGAGGGGGTACTTCACCCTCCCTTCCCTGTTTTCTCCTCGGCGCTCTGGCGCCCGACGTCGGAGCAGGGCCACACTGCTCCGACGTCCCACTCCCGGGGGCCGCCCGAGGGCGGCCGCGAGTCCCACACTCGCGACCGCCCACGGCCCCCATAGCCGCGCCGGGGGCACGGCCCTGGGACCGTGCCGTCGGCGCGGCCGCACCCCGGCTCGTACGCTCCCGAGGGCGGCTCCGGCCTCTCCGCCCTCGAGAGCGTCGCCGTCCCTTACTCTACCCACCCCTCAGACGACGGGCGGTGGCACGAGCCTCAAGGGCTACGCACCCCCGCCCGCCGCTCTCAGGGTGGCCTCCCCGGCCCTTCCGGAGGCCCACCCGCCCCCGGCCTCGGACGGGGCCTCGCTCGCGGTCTCCCGCTCTCGCGAATGCGGCTCGCGGCCTCCTTCTGCGAGATTACCTCCTCGCAGAAGGAGGCCACGGCCCGCCACTTCGTCTCGCTGCCGAGCATGGCCTGTACCACGCCCGGCAGCGATAGGTCCGCCCCAATCACGGCCGTGAGGACACGGCGCTCCACCCCCCAGGCCGGACACACCTCGAGGGTGTGTTGCGCCGTGTCCTCGTCCGCTGGACAGTGCCAGCAGCGCGCCGCCTCTTCCACACCGATCCGGCACAGGTACTGACCGAAGCATCCGTGCCCGGACAGCACCTGCACCAACCGGTAGGTGAGTGAGCCGAAGCGCCTACCCAGCCACTCAAACAGGACCGGCCGGATAGCCCGGACAGTCCTCTGGCCGAACAACGGCTCGGCCAGCCGCTGCTGCCAAAGCTGCAGCATGGACTCCGGGCCTGGCGCCTGAGGGCCTCCACCTCGCATCCCGCCAGGACCACCCCATCCTCGCGGGCGCGCATGCGGCCCTCGTAGAAAGCCGCATGCGCGCCCGCGATCAAGTCCGCCGGGGGTAGCCCTGACAGGACGCTCGCCGCCTCATACGAAACGGTCCGGTACCCCCGGGCGATCCGCAATGCAAGCCGCCTTTGAACCCGGCGCAGCAATACCTTGCTGCGCCGGGAGGCGGCCAGGTCGCCCGCCCACACGGGGGCCCCGTATAGGGCCACCGAGTGGACCATTCCCGCGTAGAGGCGGCGAACCCGGTCACTCGGGCCCCGCAGGTTGGGGAGGATACGGCCCAAAGCGCCAACTATCCTCTCCAACCGCGGGGCCAGGGCCCGGAAATGACCCTCGAAGCGCCAGTGGCTGTCGAGGTGAAGTCCCAGATATTTCATCTGAGAACTCACCTCGACGTCTGTCTCACCCACCCGGATCAGGGGTGGAGGCGGCTCTCCCCGGGGTCTATACATCCCGAGTACCTCGGTTTTGTGGAGAGCCACCTCCAAACCGATCCCCCTGATCCGGGAGACGACGCGCCGGGCACCGTCCTCGGCGGCCCGAACAGCCCCCCTCCAGTCCCTCCCGACGGCCAACAACAAGGTGTCGTCCGCGTAGCACGTCAGACTGACGCCGTCGGGGAGGTCTTCGGCCCGCAGGACGGTGTCGTACCCGAGGTTCCACAGCAGGGGTCCTAACACCGACCCCTGCGGAACCCCGGAGTACACCGCTCTCCTCTCCGTCCCGCACCGGCCCGGATACTCGATCCACCTGTCGCGGAGGTAGTCCTCGACGACTGCCCTAAGGTAGGCGGGGACTCGATGTTCCTCAAGCCCCCGCCTAATCGCCTCCCAGGGTAGGGTGTTAAACGCATTGGCGATGTCCAAGGACACCGCCAATGCCACCCCACCCCGGGAGACCGCCGAGGCCGAGAGGGACCGGACGCGTCGAATCGCGTCGATCGTCGACCGGCCCTCCCGGAACCCGAACTGGCACTCCGCCAGCCCGGGCCCACCCCGCGACAGGTGCCCGACGATGCGGGCCGCCACGACTCTTTCCAGGAGCTTGCCCACATCGTCGAGCAGGCAAATCGGCCGGTACGCGGACGGAGAGTCCGCGGGCCTACCCTCTTTCCGGAGGAGGACCATTCGGGCCACCTTCCATGCGGAGGGGAATCGCCCGGCCTCCAGGCAGCGGTCGAATAGCTCCCGGAGGCCGTCACCCAGGACGTCCGCGGCCAAGACCAAGACTCGGCCGGGCACTCCCGAAGGACCCGGGGCAGTATCCTTCGCCCCGAGTCTTCGGATGGCCGCGGCTAGCTCCCCAGCCGAGACCCCCAGCTCCGCGGACCAGGTGGTCGGGTCCGCAGAGGGACGTGGCCCGCTCTCCCCCACGATCGGGAAGAGCGTGTCGACCACGTCCCTCAAGAGCTGGGGGTCGAGACCCTCGGTGATCGGGGGAGCCCATGGCCGGAGTTTATTCAGAACTATCCGGTATGGGCGCCCCCATGGATCCCGCTCGAGGGTCTCGAGGAGCTCCTTCCAGCTCTGGGCCTTGGCCCGTTTGATGGCGACCTGCAGAGCCCTCTTTCCCGCGCGATAGGACTCGTACAGTTCCGCCGCCCTAGCCCGCGCGCCGTCGTCGCCGTTCCGTCCGGCCCGACGACGCGCGCGGGTGTACTGGCGTCGGGCCCGGACGCATGCTGTCCGCAATTCCCCGATTTCGCCCGACCACCAGTACACCGCCCGACGAGGAGACCGCGGCCCGGCCCGGGGCATCGCCGCGTCGCAAATGCGCGCGACGGCGCTCCCGAGCCGAGCCACGGCCTCCTCCAGGTCGGGCAGCCTGGTCTCCCGTCGAGGCCAGGTTTCGGCCAGAGCGGCTGCCACCAGGACGTCCTTGTCAAGGCGCCGAAGCGCCCATCTGCGTGGTGGTGGTGGGGCGCTACCCGCTCCCGGGCGGAGGCGTCGGTGCGGGGCCGCGGCGGCCTCGGGGGAGGTCAAGACCACGCGGATATACCGGTGGTCCGATAATGTCTCCTCCCCCACCACCACGTCCCACCCGGACACCATACGCGCGGCGCCGGGGGATCCAAACGTCAAATCCACTATGGACCCTCCCCCGCGCCGCACGCACGTCAGCTCCGACCCCCGGTTAATCAACCGGAGGTCGAAGCCCGCCGCCCAGTCGCCCAGAGCCTCGCCCCTCCGATTGGTCCTGGGGGACCCCCATGCCACAGACCAGGCATTGAAGTCCCCCAGGACCAGCACCGGCCGGGGCGCAATCCTTGTGAGGCACGCCCCCACCCCGGCCAGGTACTGCTCGAAGGCAGCAAGGCCGCAGTTGGGCGAAACGTAGCACCCCACCACGGCGACTCCCCCCCACTGGACGGCGACGAATCCCGCCCCGTTCTCCAGTAAGGAGAACGGAGGGGACCCGTCACCGCCCTGCCACACAGCCGCCACCAAGCCGCCCGCATCCCCCATCCAATGCGGATGGTCGGGGACGCGGTACGGCTCGGCGGCGACTGCCAGACCACCCCCCCACTCCGCCAGCGTCTGACACATCAGGTCCTGCGCTGCACGGCAGTGGTTGAGGTTGGCCTGCAGGAGGAGGCGGGGAGCCATTATTTGATGGCCTCCTCACCGCCTCCTGGTGGCACCTCCGTGAGGACGGCGGCGGGGCCGATGTCCACCTCCATCGCGGACACCAACGCCGTCGCCGCCTCCGACCTCTTCCTTGCGGCCGTCGCGTCGGTCGCGGCCAGGTCCGCGGGCGCCGCGGCGCCCGCAGCTGGGGCCGCTCTCACCGGCGCCGGGAGCGGCCCCGGCGCCCCCCTCCTCTGCCCTCGTCGGGATGGGGGGGTACATTGCTTCCCCCCCATTCGGTGCGCGGCGGGTCTCCCCATGTCCGCACACAGCGGGCACTTGGGGGCCGCCGCGCAGTGGCTCGCGCGGTGGCCTTCGGCACCGCAGCGGTAACAAGCACCGCTGCGGTCCACCGCGGAGGTGCACCGCTGCCTGACATGGCCCGTCTCCAGGCAGCGGTAGCACTGGAGTGGGCGTTGGGCGAGGACCTCGATCCTCGCCGACACCCACCCCACCACGATCCTCCCGACTGCTTCTAACTTCCGGGCAGCCGGAAGAGGGCACCGTGCCCACACCGCTCCCAGGCCGGAGGAGGACCGCCGGACCTCCCCGGTCCGGATGTCCCCCTCAGAGCAGCCACCGGCCTGGGCCAGCGCCCTGGCCACCTCCTCCCGGGTGACCGAGTCGTCCAGCCCACAAACGCGCAGCTCCGCGCTCTTTGTGGGCCGGGCGACCCTGACACCCCGGGGTGCCAAGGCCTCGCCCAGCTTTTCGGCCAGTCGGTCCGCCCTGGCTGCGTTGTCGGGGCCGCTCACGCGCAGCATGAGCGCCCCCGTCACCGCCCATCTCGGGCGGACCGACTCGATGGCGAGTGCGGCCAAGGATATATTTTCCTTGGCCGCTGCCATCACCTCCCCGTAGGAGACGCCCCCCCCCCCTCCGGGACGGTCAGCATGACTGCTGCCGTTGAAGGGGGGCGTCCCAGACGGGGCTTCGCCCTCCCCGCCTTTCCGTCCCTCTTCGGGGCAACCGGCGGGGGAGGCGGCGGCACCCGGGCCGCCCTCCTCGCCGTCCTTCCCGCCCTTCGGCCCAGCACTTCGGTCCACAAGGGACCGGATGGGGGCGGCGGCGGAGGCATTTGTGCCCCCGCCGTCGCCCCCACCACGGCACCCCTGCCCTTCGTCTTTGCCGCAGGGCCCGGAACCGCGATGGTCCCCCCCTGCGGTCCCCCGCCCCCCGGTTGTTTCCCGGGCCCGGTCCTCGGTCCCGCCGGCGCTCCGCCCTTGGGGCGAAGCGCCGCCCGGATTTCGCCGCGGATGACGGCCATCATGGCCGCCATCTTGGCGTCCATGAGGAGCTCGATGCTCCTCATGGACGTCGCTGGTGTGGGGGGAGCTCCCGCCTTCCCCCTCCCACACGTGCAGTCGCCCGTCGGCCCCGGATGAGGGCGCCTCCTAAGAGCGTCCGTCTCCCTCCGCGAGCACGCCAGCTCGTCTTGCAGCGCCTCCACACGCTGCCTTAGCTGGGCGTTCGTGCTCTCCAAGGCAGCTGGGACACGTCGTCCCAGCTCCTGGAGAGCCCTCCGCGCCTCCGTCGCGGCCTGGCCAACCGACCTCGCGGAGGCTGTAGTCAGCCCCCGCGAGGTGGTGGCCACCTTCTCAATAGACCTCAGGGACGAGGCAATACGGGCCGATACATGGGCCGTATCCTCGTCCCTGAGGTCCTCCTCCCCGTCGCTCACCGTGAGCAACGGTGGAGCAGCGGACGTGGACGGAGCTTCCTCCGTCCTCCGCCCCTCCACCGTCCTGCGCCTCTTTACGCCCGCGGCGCTGGTCGCGGACGCCAGGGACGAGACCGACGCCGTCTCGTCCCCCTCCTCGAACGGCGCCGGGTGGGGCACGAGTGCCCCCTCCGTCGCCACACTTCGCGCCACACGCTCTGACCCCCCTCCCCCTTTTTTCTTTTTTGGAATATTACTCATTCTTTTCCCACGCGTAGGTCGGAAAGTAAGTCGACCCGGGCAGAGCCGCCATACCCGGGCAGGCCTAAATACTCCGGGGGGTCGGCAGGTACCCCGGAGTTGGCCGCTTGGGATTGGGGCCTCCCCCCCCAACCACGCATCCCATCACCGCGCACCGTAGCTTAGGATTGGAGGGCAATTTATAGAGTTACCATCCTCGCGGCCCGGGCGGTAAAGCCAAGGCCCCCGTCCCTCCTGCCGTCACGTACCACTCTCAAAGCCAAAAGAGGAATTGGGAGTGGGTCGTTGCGACGACCAACAGGAGTCTTACGGTGTGGTTTGGCATCGGGCACCTCGGGTTTGCCAGTCCCGTACTGTAGCAACAAGCTACAGCCCCTGAGGGACTACAGCCCCTGAGGGAGAATGGCCTAGGGAAAAAATACGCATACCGTTGTAATCGGGCGAGCTTCTACTTTCAGACGCAGCAGGAATTTTTGGGTTTGGTCAATCCGTTCGCGAGATATGGGACTTTGAAACTAAGAAATGGTTGAGAAGGCAAAAAATTTTTCGCAATTCTGCTGCTCCAAACGCTTAACCAGAATGCCCTCGGGAAAAAATACACAAACCGTTGTAATCGGGCGAGTTTCTACTTTCAGACGCAGCAGGAACTTCTGGGTTTGGTCAATCCGTTCGCGAGATATGGGAGTTTGAAACTAAGAAATGGTTGAGAAGACAACAAATTTTTCGCAATTCTGCTGCTCCAAACGCTTAACCAGAATGGCCTAGGGAAAAAATACACATACCGTTGTAATCGGGTGAGTTTCTACTTTCAGATGCCATAGGAATTTTTGGGTTAGGTCAATCCGTTCGCGAGATATGGGAGTTTGAAGCCAAGAAATGGTTAAGAAGGCAAGAAATTTTTCGCAATTCTGCTGCTCCAAACGCTTAACCAGAATGGCGTAGGGAAAAAATACACATACCGTTGTAATCGGGCGAGTTTCTACTTTCAGATGCATCAGGAATTTTTGGGTTAGGTCAATCCGTTCGCGAGATATGGGAGTTTGAAGCCAAGAAATGGTTGAGAAGGCAAAAAATTTTTCGCACTTCTGCTGCTCCAAACGCTTAACCAGAATGGCCTAGGGAAAAAATACGCATACCGTTGTAATCGGGCGTGTTTCTACTTTCAGACGCAGCAGGAACTTCTGGGTTTGGTCAATCCGTTCGCGAGATATGGGAGTTTGAAGCTAAGAAATGGTTGAGAAGACAACAAATTCTTCGCACCTCTGCTGCTCCAAACGCTTAACCAGAATGGCCTAGGGAAAAAATACACATACCGTTGTAATCGGGTGAGTTTCTACTTTCAGATGCCATAGGAATTTTTGGGTTAGGTCAATCCGTTCGCGAGATATGGGAGTTTGAAGCCAAGAAATGGTTAAGAAGGCAAGAAATTTTTCGCAATTCTGCTGCTCCAAACGCTTAACCAGAATGGCCTAGGGAAAAAATACGCATACCGTTGTAATCGGGCGAGCTTCTACTTTCAGACGCAGCAGGAATTTTTGGGTTTGGTCAATCCGTTCGCGAGATATGGGACTTTGAAACTAAGAAATGGTTGAGAAGGCAAAAAATTTTTCGCAAATCTGCTGCTCCAAACGCTTAACCAGAATGCCCTCGGGAAAAAATACACATAACGTTGTAATGGGGTGAGTTTCTACTTTCAGACGCAGCAGGAACTTCTGGGTTTGGTCAATCCGTTCGCGAGATATGGGAGTTTGAAACTAAGAAATGGTTGAGAAGACAACAAATTTTTCGCAATTCTGCTGCTCCAAACGCTTAACCAGAATGGCCTAGGGAAAAAATACACATACCGTTGTAATCGGGTGAGTTTCTACTTTCAGATGCCATAGGAATTTTTGGGTTAGGTCAATCCGTTCGCGAGATATGGGAGTTTGAAGCCAAGAAATGGTTAAGAAGGCAAGAAATTTTTCGCAATTCTGCTGCTCCAAGCGCTTAACCAGAATGCCCTAGGGAAAAAATACGCACATCGTTGTAATCGGGCGAGTTCCTACTTTCAGACGCAGCAGGAACTTCTGGGTTTGGTCAATCCGTTCGCGAGATATGGGAGTTTGAAGCTAAGAAATGGTTGAGAAGACAACAAATTTTTCGCACTTCTGCTGCTCCAAACGCTTAACCAGAATGGCCTAGGGAAAAAATACGCATACCGTTGTAATGGGGCGAGTTTCTACTGTCAGATGCAATAGGAATTTTTGGGTTATGTCAATCCATTCGCGAGATATGAGAGTTTGAAGACAAGAAATGGTTGAGAAGGCAAAACATTTTTCGCAATTCTGCTGCTCCAAACGCTTAACCAGAATGGCCTAGGGAAAGAAATACGCATATCGTTATAATCGGGCGAGTTTCTACTTTCAGACGCAGCAGGAATTTTTGGGTTTGGTCAATCCTGTTCGCGAGATTATGGGAGTTTGAAGCTAAGAAATGGTTGAGAAGACAACAAATTTTTCGCAATTCTGCTGCTCCAAACGCTTATCCAGAATGGACTAGGGAAAACAATACACCATACCGTTGTAATCGGGCGAGTTTCTACTTTCACACGCAACAGGAATTTTTGGGTTAGGTCTATCCGTTCGCGAGATATGGGAGTTTGAAGCAAGAAATTGGTTGAGAAGGCAAGAAATTTTTCGCAATTCTGCTGCTCCAAACGCTTAACCAGAATGGCGTAGGGAAAAAATACACACACCGTTGTAATCGGGCGAGTTTCTACTTTCAGATGCAACAGGGAATCTTTGGGTTTACGTCAATCCGTTCGCGAGATATGGGAGTTTGAAGCTAAGAACATGGTTGAGAAGACAACAAATTTTTTCGCACTTCTGCTGCTCCAAACGCTTAACCAGAATGGCCTAGGGAAAAAATACGCATACCGTTGTAATCGGGCGAGCTTCTACTTTCAGACGCAGCAGGATATTTTTGGGTTTGGTCAATCCGTTCGCGAGATATGGGACTTTGAAACTAAGAACATGGTTGAGAAGGCAAACAGTTTTTCGCAATTCTGCTGCTCCAAACGCTTAACCAGAATGGCCTCGGAAAAAATACACATAACGTTGTAATGGGGCGAGTTTCTACTTTCTAGATGCAATAGGAAGTTTTTGGGTTAGGTCAATCCGTTCGCGAGATATGGGAGTTTGAAGCTAAGAAATGGTTGAGAAGACAATAAATTTTTCGCACATCTGCTGGCTCCAATCGCTTAACCAAGAATGGCCTAAGGGAAAAATACACGTACCGTTGTAATCGGGCGAGTTTCTACTGTCAGATGCAATAGGAATTTTTGGGTTTATGTCAATCCATTCGCGAGATATGAGAGTTTGAAGACAAGAAATGGTTGAGAAGGCAAACATTTTTCGCAATTCTGCTGCTCCAAACGCTTAACCAGAATGGCCTAGGGAGATAAATACGCATATCGTTATAATCGGGCGAGTTTCTACTTTCAGACGCAGCAGGAATTTTTGGGTTTGGTCAATCCGTTCGCGAGATATGGGAGTTTGAAGCTAAGAAATGGTTGAGAAGACAACAAATTTTTCGCAATTCTGCTGCTCCCAAACGCTTAACCAGAATGGACTAGGGAAAAAATACACATACCGTTGTAATCGGGCGAGTTTCTACTTTCACACGCAAACAGGAATTTTTGGGGTTAGGTCTATCCGTTCGCGAGATATGGGAGTTTGAAGCCAAGAAAGTTGGTTGAGAAGGCATACAATTTTTCGCAATTCTGCTGATCCAAACGCTTAACCAGAATGCCCTAGGGAAAAAGATACACATACCAATGTAGTCGGGCGAGTTTCAACTTTCAGATGCAATAGGAATTTTTGGGTTAGGTCAATCCGTTCAGCGAGATATGGGAGTTTGAAGACAAGAAATGGTTGAGAAGGCAAAAAACTTTTCCGCAATCATCTGCTTCTCCAAACGCTTAACCAGAATGCACTCAGGGACACAAATACACATACCGTTGTAATCGGCGAGTTTCTACTTGCAGATACAATAGGAATTTTTGGGTTAGGTCAATCCGTTCGCGAGATATGGGAGTTTGAAGCTAAAAATGGTTGAGAAGGCAAAAAATTTTTCGCAATTCTGCCGCGACAAACGCTTAAACCAGAATGAACTAGGGAAAAAATACACATACCGTTGTAATCGGGGCGAGTTTCTACTTTCAGACGCAGCAAGGACTTCTGGGTTTGGTCAATCCGTTCGCGAGATATGGGAGTTTGAAGCTAAGAAATGGTTGAGAAGACAACAAATTTTTCGCACTTCTGCTGCTCCAAACGCTTAACCAGAATGGCCTAGGGAAAAAATACACATAACGTTGTAATCGGGCGAAGTTTCTACTTTCAGATGCAATAGGAAATTTTGGGTCACGTCAATCCGTTCGCGAGATATGGGAGTTTGAAGCTAAGAATGGTTGAGAAGACAACAAATTTGTTCGCACTTCTGCTGCTCCAAACGCTTAAACCAGAATGGCCTAGGGAAAAAATACACATACCGCTCTAATCGGGCGAGTTTCTACTTTCAGGTGCAATAGGAATTTTTTGGGTTATGTCATCCGTTCGCGAGATTATGGGACTTTGAAGCCAAGAACTGGTTGAGAAGGCAAAAAAATTTTCGCAATTCTGCTGCTCCATACACTTAACCAGAATGGCCTAGGGAAAAAATACAAATACCGTTGTAATCGGGCGAGTTTCTACTTTCAGATGCAATAGGAATTTTGGGTTAGGTCAATGCCGTTCGCGCGAGTATGGAGTTTGAAGCCTAGAAATGGTTGAGAAGCAAAAATTTTTCGCAATTCTGCTGCTCCAACGCTTAACCAGAAATGGCCTAGGGAAAAAATACACATACCGTTGTAATCGGGTGAGTATTCTACTTCAGATGCCTATAGGAGTTTTTGGGTTAGGTCAATCCGTTCGCGAGATATGGGAGTTTGAAGCAAGAATATGTTTGAGAAGGCAAGAAATTTTTCGCAATTCTGCTGCTCCAAACGCTTAACCAGAATGGCGTAGGGAAAAAATACACACACCGTTGTAATCGGGCGAGTTTCTACTTTCAGATGCAACAGGAATCTTTGGGTTACGTCAATCCGTTCGCGAGATATGGGGAGTTTGAAGCTAAGAAATGGTTGAGAAGACAACAAATTTTTCGCACTTCTGCTGCTACAAACTCGCTTAACCAGAATGGCCTAGTGGAAAAAATACACATACCGTTGTAATCGGGCGGAGTTTCTACTTTTCAGATACAATAGGAATTTTTGGGTTAGGTCAATCCGTTCGCGAGATATGGGAGTTTGATGCTAAGATGTATGGTGAGAAGGCAAAAATTTTTCGCAATTCTGCCGCGCCAAACGCTTATGTCCAGAATGGCCTAGGGAAAAAATACACATACCGTTGTAATCGGGCGAGGTTTCATACTTGCAGATACAATAGGAATTTTTGGGTTAGGTCAATCGTCGCGAGTATGGGGAGTTTGAAGCGTAAGAAATGGTTGAGAAAGCAGAAAAATTTTTCGCAATTCTGCCGCGACAAACGCTTAACCAGAATGGCCTAGGGAAAAAATACACATACCGTTGTAATGGGCGAGTTTCTACTTTCAGACGCAGCAGGAACTTCTGGGTTTGGTCAATCCGTTCGCGAGATATGGGAGTTTGAAGCTAAGAAATGGGTTGAGAAGACAACAAATTTTTCGCACTTCTGCTGCTCCAAACGCTTAACCAGAATGGCCTAGGGAAAAAATACACATAACGTTGTAATCGGGCGAGTTTCTACTTTCAGATGTAATAGGAAATTTTGGGTCACGTCAATCCGTTCGCGAGCTATGGGAGTTTGAAGCTAAGAAATGGTTGAGAAGACAACAAATTTTTCGCACTTCTGCTGCTCCAAACGCTAACCAGAATGGCCTAGGGAAAAAATACACATACCGCTCTAATCGGGCGAGTTTCTACTTTCAGGTGCCAATAGAATTCTTCTGGGTTTATGTCAATCCGTTCGCGAGATATGGGACTTTGAAGCCAAGAAATGTTGAGAGGCAAAAAAATTTTCGCAATTCTGCTGCTCCATACACTTAACCAGATGGCCTAGGGAAAAAATACAAATACCGTTGTAATCGGGCGTGTTTCTACTTTCAGATACAATAGGAATTTTTGGCTTAGGTCAATCCGTTCGCGGAGATATGGGAGGTTTGAAGCCAAGAAATGGTTGAGAAGGCAAAAAATTTTTCGCAATTCTCTTGCTCCAAACGCTTAACCACAATGGCCTAGGGAAAAAATACACATACCGTTGTAATCGGGTGAGTTTCTACTTTCAGATGCCATAGAATTTTCTGGGTTGTAAGGTGGTCAATCCGTATCGCGAGATATGGGAGTTTGAAGCCAAGAATGTTCGAGAAAAGTGGAAGAAGAAAATTTTTTCGCAATTCTGCTGCTCCAAACGCTTAACCAGAATGGCGTAGGGAAAAAATACACATACCGTTGTAATCGGGGAGTTTCTACTTTCAGATGCAACAGGACTCTCGGGTTACGTCGAATCCGTTCGCGAGATATGGGAGTTTGAAGCTAAGAAATGGTTGAGAAGACAACAAATTTGTTTCGCACTTCTGCTGCTCCAAACGCTTAACCAGAATGGCCTAGGGAAAAAATACACATACCGTTGTAATTCGGGCGAGTTTCTACTTTCAGATACAATAGGAATTTTTGGGTTAGGTCAATCCGTTCAGCGAGATATGGGAGTTTGAAACTAGGAAATGGTTTGAGAAGACATCACTTTTTCGCACTTCTGCTGCTCCAAACGCTTAACCAGACTGGCCTAGGGAAATAAATAGCACATAACGTTGTAATCGGGCGAGTTTCTACTTTCAGATGCATAGGAATTTTGGGTCACGTCAATCCGTTTCGCGAGTATGGGAGTTTGAAGCTAAGAATGGGTTGAGAAGACATCAAATTTTTCGCAATTCTGCTGCTCCAAACGCTTAACAGAATGGCCTAGGGAAAAAACACATACCGTTGTATGGAGGCTAGTTTCTATTTTCAGGATGCAATAGGAGATTTTTGGGTTAGGTCAATCGTTCGCGAGATATGGGAGTTTGAAGCCAAGAATGTTGAGAAGGCAAAAAACTTTTCGCAATTGCTGCTTCTACAAACGCTTAACAGAATGGCCTAGGGGAAAAAATACACATACCGTTGTATTCGGCGAGTTTCTAGCTTTCAGATGCAATAGGAAAGTTTGGGTCAGCGTCAATCCGTTCGCGAGAGTATGGGAGTTTGAAGCTAAGAAATGTGTTGAGAAGACAACAAATTTTTCGCACTCTCTGCTGCTCAAACGCAGAATGGCCTAGGGAAAAAATACACATACCGCTCTAATCGGGCGAGTTTCTACTTTCAGGTGCAATAGGAATTTTTGGGTTATGTCAATCCGTTCGCGAGATATGGGACTTTGAAGCCAAGAAATGGTTGATAAGGCAAAAAAATTTTCGCAATTCTGCTGCTCCATACACTTAACCAGAATGGCCTAGGGAAAAAATACAAATACCGTTCTAATCGGGCGAGTTTCTACTTTCAGATGCAATAGGAATTTTTGGGTTAGGTCAATCCGTTCGCGAGATATGGGAGTTTGAAGCCAAGAAATGGTTGAGAAGGCAAAAAATTTTTCGCACTTCTGCTGCTCCAAACGCTTAACCAGAATGGCCTAGGGAAAAAATACACATACCGTTGTAATCGGGCGAGATTCTACTTTCAGATACAATAGGAATTTTTGGGTTAGGTCAATCCGTTCGCGCGATATGGGAGTTTGAAGCTAAGAAATGGTTGAGAAGGCAAAAAATTTTTCGCAATTCTGCCGCGCCAATCGCTTAACCAGAATGGCCTAGGGAAAAAATACACATACCGTTGTAATCGGGCGAGTTTCTACTTTCAGACGCAGCAGGAACTTCTGGGTTTGGTCAATCCGTTCGCGAGATATGGGAGTTCGAAGCTAAGAAATGGTTGAGAAGACAACAAATTTTTCGCACTTCTGCTGCTCCAAACGCTTAACCAGAATGGCCTAGGGAAAAAATACACATAACGTTGTAATCGGGCGAGTTTCTACTTTCAGATGCAATAGGAAATTTTGGGTCACGTCAATCCGTTCGCGAGATATGGGAGTTTGAAGCTAAGAAATGGTTGAGAAGACAACAAATTTTTCGCACTTCTGCTGCTCCAAACGCTTAACCAGAATGGCCTAGGGAAAAAATACACATACCGCTCTAATCGGGCGAGTTTCTACTTTCAGGTGCAATAGGAATTTTTGGGTTATGTCAATCCGTTCGCGAGATATGGGACTTTGAAGCCAAGAAATGGTTGAGAAGGCAAAAAAATTTTCGCACTTCTGCTGCTCCAAACGCTTAACCAGAATGGCCTAGGGAAAAAATACACATACCGCTCTAATCGGGCGAGTTTCTACTTTCAGGTGCAATAGGAATTTTTGGGTTATGTCAATCCGTTCGCGAGATATGGGACTTTGAAGCCAAGAAATGGTTGAGAAGGCAAAAAAATTTTCGCAATTCTGCTGCTCCATACACTTAACCAGAATGGCCTAGGGAAAAAATACAAATACCGTTGTAATCGGGCGAGTTTCTACTTTCAGATGCAATAGGAATTTTTGGGTTAGGTCAATCCGTTCGCGAGATATGGGAGTTTGAAGCCAAGAAATGGTTGAGAAGGCAAAAAATTTTTCGCACTTCTGCTGCTCCAAACGCTTAACCAGAATGGCCTAGGGAAAAAATACACATACCGTTGTAATCGGGCGAGATTCTACTTTCAGATACAATAGGAATTTTTGGGTTAGGTCAATCCGTTCGCGCGATATGGGAGTTTGAAGCTAAGAAATGGTTGAGAAGGCAAAAAATTTTTCGCAATTCTGCCGCGCCAAACGCTTAACCAGAATGGCCTAGGGAAAAAATACACATACCGTTGTAATCGGGCGAGTTTCTACTTGCAGATACAATAGGAATTTTTGGGTTAGGTCAATCCGTTCGCGAGATATGGGAGTTTGAAGCTAAGAAATGGTTGAGAAAGCAAAAAATTTTTCGCAATTCTGCCGCGACAAACGCTTAACCAGAATGGCCTAGGGAAAAAATACACATACCGTTGTAATCGGGCGAGTTTCTACTTTCAGACGCAGCAGGAACTTCTGGGTTTGGTCAATCCGTTCGCGAGATATGGGAGTTTGAAGCTAAGAAATGGTTGAGAAGACAACAAATTTTTCGCACTTCTGCTGCTCCAAACGCTTAACCAGAATGGCCTAGGGAAAAAATACACATAACGTTGTAATCGGGCGAGTTTCTACTTTCAGATGTAATAGGAAATTTTGGGTCACGTCAATCCGTTCGCGAGATATGGGAGTTTGAAGCTAAGAAATGGTTGAGAAGACAACAAATTTTTCGCACTTCTGCTGCTCCAAACGCTTAACCAGAATGGCCTAGGGAAAAAATACACATACCGCTCTAATCGGGCGAGTTTCTACTTTCAGGTGCAATAGGAATTTTTGGGTTATGTCAATCCGTTCGCGAGATATGGGACTTTGAAGCCAAGAAATGGTTGAGAAGGCAAAAAAATTTTCGCAATTCTGCTGCTCCATACACTTAACCAGAATGGCCTAGGGAAAAAATACAAATACCGTTGTAATCGGGCGTGTTTCTACTTTCAGATACAATAGGAATTTTTGGCTTAGGTCAATCCGTTCGCGAGATATGGGAGTTTGAAGCCAAGAAATGGTTGAGAAGGCAAAAAATTTTTCGCAATTCTCTTGCTCCAAACGCTTAACCAGAATGGCCTAGGGAAAAAATACACATACCGTTGTAATCGGGTGAGTTTCTACTTTCAGATGCCATAGGAATTTTTGGGTTAGGTCAATCCGTTCGCGAGATATGGGAGTTTGAAGCCAAGAAATGGTTGAGAAGGCAAGAAATTTTTCGCAATTCTGCTGCTCCAAACGCTTAACCAGAATGTCGTAGGGAAAAAATACACATACCGTTGTAATCGGGCGAGTTTCTACTTTCAGATGCAACAGGACTCTCGGGTTACGTCAATCCGTTCGCGAGATATGGGAGTTTGAAGCTAAGAAATGGTTGAGAAGACAACAAATTTTTCGCACTTCTGCTGCTCCAAACGCTTAACCAGAATGGCCTAGGGAAAAAATACACATACCGTTGTAATCGGGCGAGTTTCTACTTTCAGATACAATAGGAATTTTTGGGTTAGGTCAATCCGTTCGCGAGATATGGGAGTTTGAAACTAGGAAATGGTTGAGAAGACAACAACTTTTTCGCACTTCCGCTGCTCCAAACGCTTAACCAGAATGGCCTAGGGAAAAAATACACATAACGTTGTAATCGGGCGAGTTTCTACTTTCAGATGCAATAGGAAATTTTGGGTCACGTCAATCCGTTCGCGAGATATGGGAGTTTGAAGCTAAGAAATGGTTGAGAAGACAACAAATTTTTCGCAATTCTGCTGCTCCAAAACGCTTAACCAGAATGGCCTAGGGAAAAAACACACATACCGTTGTAATCGGGCTAGTTTCTACTTTCAGATGCAATAGGAATTTTTGGGTTAGGTCAATCCGTTCGCGAGATATGGGAGTTTGAAGCCAAGAAATGGTTGAGAAGGCAAAAAACTTTTCGCAATTCTGCTTCTACAAACGCTTAACCAGAATGGCCTAGGGAAAAAATACACATACCGTTGTAATCGGGCGAGTTTCTACTTTCAGATGCAATAGGAAATTTTGGGTCACGTCAATCCGTTCGCGAGATATGGGAGTTTGAAGCTAAGAAATGGTTGAGAAGACAACAAATTTTTCGCACTTCTGCTGCTCCAAACGCTTAACCAGAATGGCCTAGGGAAAAAATACACATACCGCTCTAATCGGGCGAGTTTCTACTTTCAGGTGCAATAGGAATTTTTGGGTTATGTCAATCCGTTCGCGAGATATGGGACTTTGAAGCCAAGAAATGGTTGATAAGGCAAAAAAATTTTCGCAATTCTGCTGCTCCATACACTTAACCAGAATGGCCTAGGGAAAAAATACAAATACCGTTCTAATCGGGCGAGTTTCTACTTTCAGATGCAATAGGAATTTTTGGGTTAGGTCAATCCGTTCGCGAGATATGGGAGTTTGAAGCCAAGAAATGGTTGAGAAGGCAAAAAATTTTTCGCACTTCTGCTGCTCCAAACGCTTAACCAGAATGGCCTAGGGAAAAAATACACATACCGTTGTAATCGGGCGAGATTCTACTTTCAGATACAATAGGAATTTTTGGGTTAGGTCAATCCGTTCGCGCGATATGGGAGTTTGAAGCTAAGAAATGGTTGAGAAGGCAAAAAATTTTTCGCAATTCTGCCGCGCCAATCGCTTAACCAGAATGGCCTAGGGAAAAAATACACATACCGTTGTAATCGGGCGAGTTTCTACTTGCAGATACAATAGGAATTTTTGGGTTAGGTCAATCCGTTGGCGAGATATGGGAGTTTGAAGCTAAGAAATGGTTGAGAAAGCAAAAAATTTTTCGCAATTCTGCCGCGACAAACGCTTAACCAGAATGGCCTAGGGAAAAAATACACATACCGTTGTAATCGGGCGAGTTTCTACTTTCAGACGCAGCAGGAACTTCTGGGTTTGGTCAATCCGTTCGCGAGATATGGGAGTTCGAAGCTAAGAAATGGTTGAGAAGACAACAAATTTTTCGCACTTCTGCTGCTCCAAACGCTTAACCAGAATGGCCTAGGGAAAAAATACACATAACGTTGTAATCGGGCGAGTTTCTACTTTCAGATGCAATAGGAAATTTTGGGTCACGTCAATCCTTTCGCGAGATATGGGAGTTTGAAGCTAAGAAATGGTTGAGAAGACAACAAATTTTTCGCACTTCTGCTGCTCCAAACGCTTAACCAGAATGGCCTAGGGAAAAAATACACATACCGCTCTAATCGGGCGAGTTTCTACTTTCAGGTGCAATAGGAATTTTTGGGTTATGTCAATCCGTTCGCGAGATATGGGACTTTGAAGCCAAGAAATGGTTGAGAAGGCAAAAAAATTTTCGCACTTCTGCTGCTCCAAACGCTTAACCAGAATGGCCTAGGGAAAAAATACACATACCGCTCTAATCGGGCGAGTTTCTACTTTCAGGTGCAATAGGAATTTTTGGGTTATGTCAATCCGTTCGCGAGATATGGGACTTTGAAGCCAAGAAATGGTTGAGAAGGCAAAAACATTTTCGCAATTCTGCTGCTCCATACACTTAACCAGAATGGCCTAGGGAAAAAATACGAATACCGTTGTAATCGGGCGAGTTTCTACTTTCAGATGCAATAGGAATTTTTGGGTTAGGTCAATCCGTTCGCGAGATATGGGAGTTTGAAGCCAAGAAATGGTTGAGAAGGCAAAAAATTTTTCGCACTTCTGCTGCTCCAAACGCTTAACCAGAATGGCCTAGGGAAAAAATACACATACCGTTGTAATCGGGCGAGATTCTACTTTCAGATACAATAGGAATTTTTGGGTTAGGTCAATCCGTTCGCGCGATATGGGAGTTTGAAGCTAAGAAATGGTTGAGAAGGCAAAAAATTTTTCGCAATTCTGCCGCGCCAAACGCTTAACCAGAATGGCCTAGGGAAAAAATACACATACCGTTGTAATCGGGCGAGTTTCTACTTGCAGATACAATAGGAATTTTTGGGTTAGGTCAATCCGTTCGCGAGATATGGGAGTTTGAAGCTAAGAAATGGTTGAGAAAGCAAAAAATTTTTCGCAATTCTGCCGCGACAAACGCTTAACCAGAATGGCCTAGGGAAAAAATACACATACCGTTGTAATCGGGCGAGTTTCTACTTTCAGACGCAGCAGGAACTTCTGGGTTTGGTCAATCCGTTCGCGAGATATGGGAGTTTGAAGCTAAGAAATGGTTGAGAAGACAACAAATTTTTCGCACTTCTGCTGCTCCAAACGCTTAACCAGAATGGCCTAGGGAAAAAATACACATAACGTTGTAATCGGGCGAGTTTCTACTTTCAGATGCAATAGGAAATTTTGGGTCACGTCAATCCGTTCGCGAGATATGGGAGTTTGAAGCTACGAAATGGTTGAGAAGACAACAAATTTTTCGCACTTCTGCTGCTCCAAACGCTTAACCAGAATGGCCTAGGGAAAAAATACACATACCGCTCTAATCGGGCGAGTTTCTACTTTCAGGTGCAATAGGAATTTTTGGGTTATGTCAATCCGTTCGCGAGATATGGGACTTTGAAGCCAAGAAATGGTTGAGAAGGCAAAAAAATTTTCGCAACTCTGCTGCTCCATACACTTAACCAGAATGGCCTAGGGAAAAAATACAAATACCGTTGTAATCGGGCGAGTTTCTACTTTCAGATGCAATAGGAATTTTTGGGCTAGGTCAATCCGTTCGCGAGATATGGGAGTTTGAAGCCAAGAAATGGTTGAGAAGGCAAAAAATTTTTCGCAATTCTGTTGCTCCAAACGCTTAACCAGAATGGCCTAGGGAAAAAATACACATACCGTTGTAATCGGGTGAGTTTCTACTTTCAGACGCCATAGGAATTTTTGGGTTAGGTCAATCCGTTCGCGAGATATGGGAGTTTGAAGCCAAGAAATGGTTGAGAAGGCAAGAAATTTTTCGCAATTCTGCTGCTCCAAACGCTTAACCAGAATGGCGTAGGGAAAAAATACACATACCGTTGTAATCGGGCGAGTTTCTACTTTCAGATGCAACAGGAATCTTTGGGTTACGTCAATCCGTTCGCGAGATATGGGAGTTTGAAGCTAAGAAATGGTTGAGAAGACAACAAATTTTTCGCACTTCTGCTGCTCCAAACGCTTAACCAGAATGGCCTAGGGAAAAAATACGCATACCGTTGTAATCGGGCGTGTTTCTACTTTCAGACGCAGCAGGAACTTCTGGGTTTGGTCAATCCGTTCGCGAGATATGGGAGTTTGAAGCTAAGAAATGGTTGAGAAGACAACAAATTCTTCGCACTTCTGCTGCTCCAAACGCTTAACCAGAATGGCCTAGGGAAAAAATACTCATACCGTTGTAATCGGGTGAGTTTCTACTTTCAGATGCCATAGGAATTTTTGGGTTAGGTCAATCCGTTCGCGAGATATGGGAGTTTGAAGCCAAGAAATGGTTGAGAAGGCAAAAAATTTTTCGCACTTCTGCTGCTCCAAACGCTTAACCAGAATGGCCTAGGGAAAAAATACACATACCGTTGTAATCGGGCGAGATTCTACTTTCAGATACAATAGGAATTTTTGGGTTAGGTCAATCCGTTCGCGCGATATGGGAGTTTGAAGCTAAGAAATGGTTGAGAAGGCAAAAAATTTTTCGCAATTCTGCCGCGCCAAACGCTTAACCAGAATGGCCTAGGGAAAAAATACACATACCGTTGTAATCGGGCGAGTTTCTACTTGCAGATACAATAGGAATTTTTGGGTTAGGTCAATCCGTTCGCGAGATATGGGAGTTTGAAGCTAAGAAATGGTTGAGAAAGCAAAAAATTTTTCGCAATTCTGCCGCGACAAACGCTTAACCAGAATGGCCTAGGGAAAAAATACACATACCGTTGTAATCGGGCGAGTTTCTACTTTCAGACGCAGCAGGAACTTCTGGGTTTGGTCAATCCGTTCGCGAGATATGGGAGTTTGAAGCTAAGAAATGGTTGAGAAGACAACAAATTTTTCGCACTTCTGCTGCTCCAAACGCTTAACCAGAATGGCCTAGGGAAAAAATACACATAACGTTGTAATCGGGCGAGTTTCTACTTTCAGATGCAATAGGAAATTTTGGGTCACGTCAATCCGTTCGCGAGATATGGGAGTTTGAAGCTACGAAATGGTTGAGAAGACAACAAATTTTTCGCACTTCTGCTGCTCCAAACGCTTAACCAGAATGGCCTAGGGAAAAAATACACATACCGCTCTAATCGGGCGAGTTTCTACTTTCAGGTGCAATAGGAATTTTTGGGTTATGTCAATCCGTTCGCGAGATATGGGACTTTGAAGCCAAGAAATGGTTGAGAAGGCAAAAAAATTTTCGCAACTCTGCTGCTCCATACACTTAACCAGAATGGCCTAGGGAAAAAATACAAATACCGTTGTAATCGGGCGAGTTTCTACTTTCAGATGCAATAGGAATTTTTGGGCTAGGTCAATCCGTTCGCGAGATATGGGAGTTTGAAGCCAAGAAATGGTTGAGAAGGCAACAAATTTTTCGCAATTCTGCTGCTCCAAACGCTTAACCAGAATGGCCTAGGGAAAAAATACGCATACCGTTGTAATCGGGCGTGTTTCTACTTTCAGACGCAGCAGGAACTTCTGGGTTTGGTCAATCCGTTCGCGAGATATGGGAGTTTGAAGCTAAGAAATGGTTGAGAAGACAACAAATTCTTCGCACTTCTGCTGCTCCAAACGCTTAACCAGAATGGCCTAGGGAAAAAATACACATACCGCTCTAATCGGGCGAGTTTCTACTTTCAGGTGCAACAGGAATCTTTGGGTTACGTCAATCCGTTCGCGAGATATGGGAGTTTGAAGCTAAGAAATGGTTGAGAAGACAACAAATTTTTCGCAATTCTGCTGCTCCAAACGCTTAACCAGAATGGCCTAGGGAAAAAATACGCATACCGTTGTAATCGGGCGTGTTTCTACTTTCAGACGCAGCAGGAACTTCTGGGTTTGGTCAATCCGTTCGCGAGATATGGGAGTTTGAAGCTAAGAAATGGTTGAGAAGACAACAAATTCTTCGCACTTCTGCTGCTCCAAACGCTTAACCAGAATGGCCTAGGGAAAAAATACTCATACCGTTGTAATCGGGTGAGTTTCTACTTTCAGATGCCATAGGAATTTTTGGGTTAGGTCAATCCGTTCGCGAGATATGGGAGTTTGAAGCCAAGAAATGGTTAAGAAGGCAAGAAATTTTTCGCAATTCTGCTGCTCCAAACGCTTAACCAGAATGGCCTAGGGAAAAAATACGCATACCGTTGTAATCGGGCGAGCTTCTACTTTCAGACGCAGCAGGAATTTTTGGGTTTGGTCAATCCGTTCGCGAGATATGGGACTTTGAAACTAAGAAATGGTTGAGAAGGCAAAAAATTTTTCGTAATTCTGCTGCTCCAAACGCTTAACCAGAATGCCCTCGGGAAAAAATACACATAACGTTGTAATGGGGTGAGTTTCTACTTTCAGACGCAGCAGGAACTTCTGGGTTTGGTCAATCCGTTCGCGAGATATGGGAGTTTGAAACTAAGAAATGGTTGAGAAGACAACAAATTTTTCGCACTTCTGCTGCTACAAACGCTTAACCAGAATGGCCTAGGGAAAAAATACACATACCGCTCTAATCGGGCGAGTTTCTACTTTCAGGTGCAATAGGAATTTTTGGGTTATGTCAATCCGTTCGCGAGATATGGGACTTTGAAGCCAAGAAATGGTTGAGAAGGCAAAAAAATTTTCGCAATTCTGCTGCTCCATACACTTAACCAGAATGGCCTAGGGAAAAAATACAAATACCGTTGTAATCGGGCGAGTTTCTACTTTCAGATGCAATAGGAATTTTTGGGCTAGGTCAATCCGTTCGCGAGATATGGGAGTTTGAAGCCAAGAAATGGTTGAGAAGGCAAAAAATTTTTCGCAATTCTGTTGCTCCAAACGCTTAACCAGAATGGCCTAGGGAAAAAATTCACATACCGTTGTAATCGGGTGAGTTTCTACTTTCAGACGCCATACGAATTTTTGGGTTAGGTCAATCCGTTCGCGAGATATGGGAGTTTGAAGTCAAGAAATGGTTGAGAAGGCAAGAAATTTTTCGCAATTCTGCTGCACCAAACAGTTAACCAGAATGGCGTAGGGAAAAAATACACATACCGTTGTAATCGGGCGAGTTTCTACTTTCAGATGCAACAGGAATCTTTGGGTTACGTCAATCCGTTCGCGAGATATGGGAGTTTGAAGCTAAGAAATGGTTGAGAAGACAACAAATTTTTCGCACTTCTGCTGCTCCAAACGCTTAACCAGAGTGGCCTAGGGAAAAAATACACATACCGTTGTAATCGGGCGAGTTTCTACTTTCAGATACAATAGGAATTTTTGGGTTAGGTCAATCCGTTCGCGAGATATGGGAGTTTGAAGCTAAGAAATGGTTGAGAAGGCAACAAATTTTTCGCACTTCTGCTGCTCCAAACGCTTAACCAGAATGGCCTAGGGAAAAAATACGCATACCGTTGTAATCGGGCGAGCTTCTACTTTCAGACGCAGCAGGAATTTTTGGGTTTGTCAATCCGTTCGCGAGATATGGGACTTTGAAGCTAAGAAATGGTTGAGGAGGCAAAAAATTTTTCGCAATTCTGCTGCTCCAAACGCTTAACCAGAATGGCCTCGGGAAAAAATACACATACCGCTGTAATGGGGCGAGTTTCTACTTTCAGATGCAATAGGAATTTTTGGGTTAGGTCAATCCGTTCGCGAGATATGGGAGTTTGAAGCCAAGAAATGGTTGAGAAGGCAAAAAATTTTTCGCAATTCTGCTGCTCCAAGCGCTTAACCAGAATGCCCTAGGGAAAAAATACGCATATCGTTGTAATCGGGCGAGTTCCTACTTTCAGACGCAGCAGGAACTTCTGGGTTTGGTCAATCCGTTCGCGAGATATGGGAGTTTGAAGCTAAGAAATGGTTGAGAAGACAACAAATTCTTCGCACTTCTGCTGCTCCAAACGCTTAACCAGAATGCCCTAGGGAAAAAATACGCATATCGTTGTAATCGGGCGAGTTCCTACTTTCAGACGCAGCAGGAACTTCTGGGTTTGGTCAATCCGTTCGCGAGATATGGGAGTTTGAAGCTAAGAAATGGTTGAGAAGACAACAAATTTTTCGCACTTCTGCTGCTCCATACGCTTAACCAGAATGGCCTAGGGAAAAAATACACATACCGTTGTAATCGGGCGAGTTTCTACTTTCAGACGCAGCAGGAATTTTTGGGTTTGGTCAATCCGTTCGCGAGATATGGGAGTTTGAAGCTAAGAAATGGTTGAGAAGACAACAAATTTTTCGCAATTCTGCTGCTCCAAATGCTTAACCAGAATGGACTAGGGAAAAAATACACATAGCGTTGTAATCGGGCGAGTTTCTACTTTCAGACGCAACAGGTATTTTTGGGTTGGGTCAATCCGTTCGCGACATATGGGAGTTTGAAGCCAAGAAATGGTTGAGAAGGCAAAAAATTTTTCGCACTTCTGCTGCTCCAAACGCTTAACCAGAATGGCCTAGGGAAAAAATACACATAACGTTGTAATCGGGCGAGTTTCTACTTTCAGATGTAATAGGAAATTTTGGGTCACGTCAATCCGTTCGCGAGATATGGGAGTTTGAAGCTAAGAAATGGTTGAGAAGACAACAAATTTTTCGCACTTCTGCTGCTCCAAACGCTTAACCAGAATGGCCTAGGGAAAAAATACACATACCGCTCTAATCGGGCGAGTTTCTACTTTTAGGTGCAATAGGAATTTTTGGGTTATGTCAATCCGTTCGCGAGATATGGGACTTTGAAGCCAAGAAATGGTTGAGAAGGCAAAAAAATTTTCGCAATTCTGCTGCTCCATACACTTAACCAGAATGGCCTAGGGAAAAAATACAAATACCGTTGTAATCGGGCGAGTTTCTACTTTCAGATGCAATAGGAATTTTTGGGCTAGGTCAATCCGTTCGCGAGATATGGGAGTTTGAAGCCAAGAAATGGTTGAGAAGGCAAAAAATTTTTCGCAATTCTGTTGCTCCAAACGCTTAACCAGAATGGCGTAGGGAAAAAATACACATACCGTTGTAATCGGGCGAGTTTCTACTTTCAGATGCAACAGGAACTTCTGGGTTTGGTCAATCCGTTCGCGAGATATGGGAGCTTGAAGCTAAGAAATGGTTGAGAAGACAACAAATTTTTCGCACTTGTGCTGCTCCAAACGCTTAACCAGAGTGGCCTAGGGAAAAAATACACATACCGTTGTAATCGGGCGAGTTTCTACTTTCAGATACAATAGGAATTTTTGGGTTAGGTCAATCCGTTCGCGAGATATGGGAGTTTGAAGCTAAGAAATGGTTGAGAAGGCAACAAATTTTTCGCACTTCTGCTGCTCCAAACGCTTAACCAGAATGGCCTAGGGAAAAAATACGCATACCGTTGTAATCGGGCGAGCTTCTACTTTCAGACGCAGCAGGAATTTTTGGGTTTGTCAATCCGTTCGCGAGATATGGGACTTTGAAGCTAAGAAATGGTTGAGGAGGCAAAAAATTTTTCGCAATTCTGCTGCTCCAAACGCTTAACCAGAATGGCCTCGGGAAAAAAATACACATACCGCTGTAATGGGGCGAGTTTCTACTTTCAGATGCAATAGGAATTTTTGGGTTAGGTCAATCCGTTCGCGAGATATGGGAGTTTGAAGCCAAGAAATGGTTGAGAAGGCAAAAAATTTTTCGCAATTCTGCTGCTCCAAGCGCTTAACCAGAATGCCCTAGGGAAAAAATACGCATATCGTTGTAATCGGGCGAGTTCCTACTTTCAGACGCAGCAGGAACTTCTGGGTTTGGTCAATCCGTTCGCGAGATATGGGAGTTTGAAGCTAAGAAATGGTTGAGAAGACAACAAATTCTTCGCACTTCTGCTGCTCCAAACGCTTAACCAGAATGCCCTAGGGAAAAAATACGCATATCGTTGTAATCGGGCGAGTTCCTACTTTCAGACGCAGCAGGAACTTCTGGGTTTGGTCAATCCGTTCGCGAGATATGGGAGTTTGAAGCTAAGAAATGGTTGAGAAGACAACAAATTTTTCGCACTTCTGCTGCTCCAAACGCTTAATCAGAATGGCCTAGGGAAAAAATACACATAACGTTGTAATCGGGCGAGTTTCTACTTTCAGATGCAATAGGAATTTTTGGGTTAGGTCAATCCGTTCGCGAGATATGGGAGTTTGAAGCCAAGAAATGGTTGAGAAGGCAAAAAACTTTTCGCAATTCTGCTGCTCCAAACGCTTAACCAGAATGGCATAGGGAAAAAATACACATAACGTTGTAATCGGGCGAGTTTCTACTTTCAGATGCAATAGGAAATTTTGGGTCACGTCAATCCGTTCGCGAGATATGGGAGTTTGAAGCTAAGAAATGGTTGAGAAGACAACAAATTTTTCGCACTTCTGCTGCTCCAAACGCTTAACCAGAATGGCCTAGGGAAAAAATACACATACCGCTCTAATCGGGCGAGTTTCTACTTTCAGGTGCAATAGGAATTTTTGGGTTATGTCAATCCGTTCGCGAGATATGGGACTTTGAAGCCAAGAAATGGTTGAGAAGGCAAAAAAATTTTCGCAATTCTGCTGCTCCAAACGCTTAACCAGAATGGCCTAGGGAAAAAATACACATACCGTTGTAATCGGGCTAGTTTCTACTTTCAGATGCAATAGGAATTTTTGGGTTAGGTCAATCCGTTCGCGAGATATGGGAGTTTGAAGCCAAGAAATGGTTGAGAAGGCAAGAAATTTTTCGCAATTCTGCTGCTCCAAACGCTTAACCAGAATGGCGTAGGGAAAAAATACACATACCGTTGTAATCGGGCGAGTTTCTACTTTCAGATGCAATAGGAATTTTTGGGCTAGGTCAATCCGTTCGCGAGATATGGGAGTTTGAAGCCAAGAAATGGTTGAGAAGGCAAAAAATTTTTCGCAATTCTGTTGCTCCAAACGCTTAACCAGAATGGCCTAGGGAAAAAATACACATAACGTTGTAATCGGGCGAGTTTCTACTTTCAGATGCAATAGGAATTTTTGGGTTAGGTAAATCCGTTCGCGAGATATGGGAGTTTGAAGACAAGAAATGGTTGAGAAGGCAAAAAACTTTTCGCACTTCTGCTGCTCCAAACGCTTAACCAGAATGGCCTAGGGAAAAAATACACATACCGCTCTAATCGGGCGAGTTTCTACTTTCAGGTGCAATAGGAATTTTTGGGTTATGTCAATCCGTTCGCGAGATATGGGACTTTGAAGCCAAGAAATGGTTGAGAAGGCAAAAAAATTTTCGCAATTCCGCTGCTCCATACACTTAACCAGAATGGCCTAGGGAAAAAATACAAATACCGTTGTAATCGGGCGAGTTTCTACTTTCAGATGAAATAGGAATTTTTGGGTTAGGTCAATCCGTTCGCGAGATATGGGAGTTTGAAGCCAAGAAATGGTTGAGAAGGCAAAAAATTTTTCGCAATTCTGCTGCTCCAAACGCTTAACCAGAATGGCCTAGGGAAAAAATACACATACCGTTGTAATCGGGTGAGTTTCTACTTTCAGATGCCATAGGAATTTTTGGGTTAGGTCAATCCGTTCGCGAGATATGGGAGTTTGAAGCTAAGAAATGGTTGAGAAGGCAAAAAATTTTTCGCAATTCTGCCGCGCCAAACGCTTAACCAGAATGGCCTAGGGAAAAAATACACATACCGTTGTAATCGGGCGAGTTTCTACTTGCAGATACAATAGGAATTTTTGGGTTAGGTCAATCCGTTCGCGAGATATGGGAGTTTGAAGCTAAGAAATGGTTGAGAAAGCAAAAAATTTTTCGCAATTCTGCCGCGACAAACGCTTAACCAGAATGGCCTAGGGAAAAAATACACATACCGTTGTAATCGGGCGAGTTCCTACTTTCAGACGCAGCAGGAACTTCTGGGTTTGGTCAATCCGTTCGCGAGATATGGGAGTTTGAAGCTAAGAAATGGTTCAGAAGACAACAAATTTTTCGCACTTCTGCTGCTCCAAACGCTTAACCAGAATGGCCTAGGGAAAAAATACACATACCGCTCTAATCGGGCGAGTTTCTACTTTCAGGTGCAATAGGAATTTTTGGGTTATGTCAATCCGTTCGCGAGATATGGGACTTTGAAGCCAAGAAATGGTTGAGAAGGCAAAAAAATTTTCGCAATTCTGCTGCTCCATACACTTAACCAGAATGGCCTAGGGAAAAAATACAAATACCGTTGTAATCGGGCGAGTTTCTACTTTCAGATGCAATAGGAATTTTTGGGCTAGGTCAATCCGTTCGCGAGATATGGGAGTTTGAAGCCAAGAAATGGTTGAGAAGGCAAAAAATTTTTCGCAATTCTGTTGCTCCAAACGCTTAACCAGAATGGCCTAGGGAAAAAATACACATACCGTTGTAATCGGGTGAGTTTCTACTTTCAGACGCCATAGGAATTTTTGGGTTAGGTCAATCCGTTCGCGAGATATGGGAGTTTGAAGCCAAGAAATGGTTGAGAAGGCAAGAAATTTTTCGCAATTCTGCTGCTCCAAACGCTTAACCAGAATGGCGTAGGGAAAAAATACACATACCGTTGTAATCGGGCGAGTTTCTACTTTCAGATGCAACAGGAATCTTTGGGTTACGTCAATCCGTTCGCGAGATATGGAAGTCTGAAGCTAAGAAATGGTTGAGAAGACAACAAATTTTTCGCACTTCTGCTGCTCCAAACGCTTAACCAGAATGGCCTAGGGAAAAAATACACATACCGTTGTAATCGGGCGAGTTTCTACTTTCAGATACAATAGGAATTTTTGGGTTAGGTCAATCCGTTCGCGAGATATGGGAGTTTGAAGCTAAGAAATGGTTGAGAAGGCAACAAATTTTTCGCATTTCTGCTGCTCCAAACGCTTAACCAGAATGGCCTAGGGAAAAAATACGCATACCGTTGTAATCGGGCGAGTTTCTACTTTCAGACGCAGCAGGAATTTTTGGGTTTGTCAATCCGTTCGCGAGATATGGGACTTTGAAGCTAAGAAATGGTTGAGGAGGCAAAAAATTTTTCGCAATTCTGCTGCTCCAAACGCTTAACCAGAATGGCCTCGGGAAAAAATACACATACCGCTGTAATGGGGCGAGTTTCTACTTTCAGATGCAATAGGAATTTTTGGGTTAGGTCAATCCGTTCGCGAGATATGGGAGTTTGAAGCCAAGAAATGGTTGAGAAGGCAAAAATTTTTTCGCAATTCTGCTGCTCCAAGCGCTTAACCAGAATGCCCTAGGGAAAAAATACGCATATCGTTGTAATCGGGCGAGTTCCTACTTTCAGACGCAGCAGGAACTTCTGGGTTTGGTCAATCCGTTCGCGAGATATGGGAGTTTGAAGCTAAGAAATGGTTGAGAAGACAACAAATTCTTCGCATTTCTGCTGCTCCAAACGCTTAACCAGAATGGCCTAGGGAAAAAATACACATAGCGTTGTAATCGGGCGAGTTTCTACTTTCAGAAGCAACAGTACTTTTTGGGTTAGGTCAATCCGTTCCCGAGATATGGGAGTTTGAAGCCAAGAAATGGTTGAGAAGGCAAAAAATTTTTCGCAATTCTGCTGCTCCAAACGCTTAACCAGAATGGCCTAGGGAAAAAATACACATACCGTTGTAATCGGGCGAGTTTCTACTTTCAGATGCAACAGGAATTTTTGGGTTAGGTCAATCCGTTCGCGAGATATGGGAGTTTGAAGCCAAGAAATGGTTGAGAAGGCAAAAAATTTTTCGCACTTCTGCTGCTCCAAACGCTTAACCAGAACGGCCTAGGGAAAAAATACACATACCGTTGTAATCGGGCGAGTTTCTACTCTCAGATGCAACTGGAATTTTTGAGTTACGTCAATCCGTTCGCGAGATATGGGAGTTTGAAGCTAAGAAATGGTTGAGAAGACAACAAATTTTTCGCACTTCTGCTGCTCCAAACGCTTAACCAGAATGGCCTAGGGAAAAAATACGCATACCGTTGTAATCGGGCGAGTTTCCACTTTCAGACGCAGCAGGAATTTTTGGGTTTGGTCAATCCGTTCGCGAAATATGGGACTTTGAAGCTAAGAAATTGTTGAGAAGGCAAAAAATTTTTCGCAATTCTGCTGCTCCAAACGCTTAACCAGAATGGCCTCGGGAAGAAATACACATACCGTTGTAATGGGGCGAGTTTCTACTTTCAGACGCAACAGGAATTTTTGGGTTGGGTCAATCCGTTCGCGACATATGGGAGTTTGAAACCAAGAAATGGTTGAGAAGGCAAAAAATTTTTCGCAATTCTGCTGCTCCAAACGCTTAACCAGAATGGCCTAGGGAAAAAATACACATACCGTTGTAATCGGGTGAGTTTCTACTTTCAGATGCCATAGGAATTTTTGGGTTAGGTCAATCCGTTCGCGAGATATGGGAATTTGAAGCCAAGAAATGGTTGAGAAGGCAAGAAATTTTTCGCAATTCTGCTGCTCCAAACGCTTAACCAGAACGGCCTAGGGAAAAAATACACATACCGTTGTAATCGGGCGAGTTTCTACTCTCAGATGCAACTGGAATTTTTGAGTTACGTCAATCCGTTCGCGAGATATGGGAGTTTGAAGCTAAGAAATGGTTGAGAAGACAACAAATTTTTCGCACTTCTGCTGCTCCAAACGCTTAACCAGAATGGCCTAGGGAAAAAATACGCATACCGTTGTAATCGGGCGAGTTTCCACTTTCAGACGCAGCAGGAATTTTTGGGTTTGGTCAATCCGTTCGCGAAATATGGGACTTTGAAGCTAAGAAATTGTTGAGAAGGCAAAAAATTTTTCGCAATTCTGCTGCTCCAAACGCTTAACCAGAATGGCCTCGGGAAGAAATACACATACCGTTGTAATGGGGCGAGTTTCTACTTTCAGACGCAACAGGAATTTTTGGGTTGGGTCAATCCGTTCGCGACATATGGGAGTTTGAAACCAAGAAATGGTTGAGAAGGCAAAAAATTTTTCGCAATTCTGCTGCTCCAAACGCTTAACCAGAATGGCCTAGGGAAAAAATACACATACCGTTGTAATCGGGTGAGTTTCTACTTTCAGATGCCATAGGAATTTTTGGGTCAGGTCAATCCGTTCGCGAGATATGGGAATTTGAAGCCAAGAAATGGTTGAGAAGGCAAGAAATTTTTCGCAATTCTGCTGCTCCAAACGCTTAACCAGAATGGCGTAGGGAAAAAATACACATACCGTTGTAATGGGGCGAGTTTCTACTTTCAGATGCAATAGGAATTTTTGGGTTAGGTCAATCCGTTCGCGAGATATGGGAGTTTGAAGCTAAGAAATGGTTGAGAAGACAACAAATTCTTCGCAATTCTGCTGCTCCAAACGCTTAACCAGAATGGCCTAGGGAAAAAATACACATAGCGTTGTAATCGGGCGAGTTTCTACTTTCAGACGCAACAGGAATTTTGGGGTTAGGTCAATCCGTTCGCGAGATATGGGAGTTTGAAGCCAAGAAATGGTTGAGAAGGCAAAAAATTTTTCGCAATTCTGCTGCTCCAAGCGCTTAACCAGAATGCCCTAGGGAAAAAATACGCATATCGTTGTAATCGGGCGAGTTCCTACTTTCAGATGCAACAGGAATTTTTGGGTTAGGTCAATCCGTTCGCGAGATATAGGAGTTTGAAGACAAGAAATGGTTGAGAAGGCAAAAAATTTTTCGCAATTCTGCTGCTCCAAACAGTTAACCAGAATGGCGTAGGGAAAAAATACACATACCGTTGTAATCGGGCGAGTTTCTACTTTCAGATGCAACAGGAATCTTTGGGTTACGTCAATCCGTTCGCGAGATATGGGAGTTTGAAGCTAAGAAATGGTTGAGAAGACAACAAATTTTTCGCACTTCTGCTGCTCCAAACGCTTAACCAGAATGGCCTAGGGAAAAAATACACATACCGTTGTAATCGGGCGAGTTTCTACTTTCAGACGCAGCAGGAATTTTTGGGTTTGGTCAATCCGTTCGCGAGATATGGGAGTTTGAAGCTAAGAAATGGTTGAGAAGACAACAAATTTTTCGCAATTCTGCTGCTCCAAATGCTTAACCAGAATGGACTAGGGAAAAAATACACATAGCGTTGTAATCGGGCGAGTTTCTACTTTCAGACGCAACAGGTATTTTTGGGTTGGGTCAATCCGTTCGCGACATATGGGAGTTTGAAGCCAAGAAATGGTTGAGAAGGCAAAAAATTTTTCGCACTTCTGCTGCTCCAAACGCTTAACCAGAATGGCCTAGGGAAAAAATACGCATAACGTTGTAATCGGGCGAGTTTCTACTTTCAGATGCAATAGGAAATTTTGGGTCACGTCAATCCGTTCGCGAGATATGGGAGTTTGAAGCTAAGAAATGGTTGAGAAGACAACAAATTTTTCGCACTTCTGCTGCTCCAAACGCTTAACCAGAATGGCCTAGGGAAAAAATACACATACCGCTCTAATCGGGCGAGTTTCTACTTTCAGGTGCAATAGGAATTTTTGGGTTATGTCAATCCGTTCGCGAGATATGGGACTTTGAAGCCAAGAAATGGTTGAGAAGGCAAAAAAATTTTCGCAATTCTGCTGCTCCATACACTTAACCAGAATGGCCTAGGGAAAAAATACAAATACCGTTGTAATCGGGCGAGTTTCTACTTTCAGATGCAATAGGAATTTTTGGGCTAGGTCAATCCGTTCGCGAGATATGGGAGTTTGAAGCCAAGAAATGGTTGAGAAGGCAAAAAATTTTTCGCAATTCTGTTGCTCCAAACGCTTAACCAGAATGGCCTAGGGAAAAAATACACATACCGTTGTAATCGGGTGAGTTTCTACTTTCAGACGCCATAGGAATTTTTGGGTTAGCTCAATCCGTTCGCGAGATATGGGAGTTTGAAGCCAAGAAATGGTTGAGAAGGCAAGAAATTTTTCGCAATTCTGCTGCTCCAAACAGTTAACCAGAATGGCGTAGGGAAAAAATACACATACCGTTGTAATCGGGCGAGTTTCTACTTTCAGATGCAACAGGAACTTCTGGGTTTGGTCAATCCGTTCGCGAGATATGGGAGTTTGAAGCTAAGAAATGGTTGAGAAGACAACAAATTTTTCGCACTTGTGCTGCTCCAAACGCTTAACCAGAGTGGCCTAGGGAAAAAATACACATACCGTTGTAATCGGGCGAGTTTCTACTTTCAGATACAATAGGAATTTTTGGGTTAGGTCAATCCGTTCGCGAGATATGGGAGTTTGAAGCTAAGAAATGGTTGAGAAGGCAACAAATTTTTCGCACTTCTGCTGCTCCAAACGCTTAACCAGAATGGCCTAGGGAAAAAATACGCATACCGTTGTAATCGGGCGAGCTTCTACTTTCAGACGCAGCAGGAATTTTTGGGTTTGTCAATCCGTTCGCGAGATATGGGACTTTGAAGCTAAGAAATGGTTGAGGAGGCAAAAAATTTTTCGCAATTCTGCTGCTCCAAACGCTTAACCAGAATGGCCTCGGGAAAAAATACACATACCGCTGTAATGGGGCGAGTTTCTACTTTCAGATGCAATAGGAATTTTTGGGTTAGGTCAATCCGTTCGCGAGATATGGGAGTTTGAAGCCAAGAAATGGTTGAGAAGGCAAAAAATTTTTCGCAATTCTGCTGCTCCAAGCGCTTAACCAGAATGCCCTAGGGAAAAAATACGCATATCGTTGTAATCGGGCGAGTTCCTACTTTCAGACGCAGCAGGAACTTCTGGGTTTGGTCAATCCGTTCGCGAGATATGGGAGTTTGAAGCTAAGAAATGGTTGAGAAGACAACAAATTCTTCGCACTTCTGCTGCTCCAAACGCTTAACCAGAATGCCCTAGGGAAAAAATACGCATATCGTTGTAATCGGGCGAGTTCCTACTTTCAGACGCAGCAGGAACTTCTGGGTTTGGTCAATCCGTTCGCGAGATATGGGAGTTTGAAGCTAAGAAATGGTTGAGAAGACAACAAATTTTTCGCACTTCTGCTGCTCCAAACGCTTAATCAGAATGGCCTAGGGAAAAAATACACATAACGTTGTAATCGGGCGAGTTTCTACTTTCAGATGCAATAGGAATTTTTGGGTTAGGTCAATCCGTTCGCGAGATATGGGAGTTTGAAGCCAAGAAATGGTTGAGAAGGCAAAAAACTTTTCGCAATTCTGCTGCTCCAAACGCTTAACCAGAATGGCATTGGGAAAAAATACACATAACGTTGTAATCGGGCGAGTTTCTACTTTCAGGTGCAATAGGAATTTTTGGGTTATGTCAATCCGTTCGCGAGATATGGGACTTTGAAGCCAAGAAATGGTTGAGAAGGCAAAAAAATTTTCGTAATTCTGCTGCTCCATACACTTAACCAGAATGGCCTAGGGAAAAAATACAAATACCGTTGTAATCGGGCGAGTTTCTACTTTCAGATGCAATAGGAATTTTTGGGCTAGGTCAATCCGTTCGCGAGATATGGGAGTTTGAAGCCAAGAAATGGTTGAGAAGGCAAAAAATTTTTCGCAATTCTGTTGCTCCAAACGCTTAACCAGAATGGCCTAGGGAAAAAATACACATACCGTTGTAATCGGGTGAGTTTCTACTTTCAGACGCCATAGGAATTTTTGGGTTAGGTCAATCCGTTCGCGAGATATGGGAGTTTGAAGCCAAGAAATGGTTGAGAAGGCAAGAAATTTTTCGCAATTCTGCTGCTCCAAACGCTTAACCAGAATGGCGTAGGGAAAAAATACACATACCGTTGTAATCGGGCGAGTTTCTACTTTCAGATGCAACAGGAATCTTTGGGTTACGTCAATCCGTTCGCGAGATATGGGAGTCTGAAGCTAAGAAATGGTTGAGAAGACAACAAATTTTTCGCACTTCTGCTGCTCCAAACGCTTAACCAGAATGGCCTAGGGAAAAAATACACATACCGTTGTAATCGGGCGAGTTTCTACTTTCAGATACAATAGGAATTTTTGGGTTAGGTCAATCCGTTCGCGAGATATGGGAGTTTGAAGCTAAGAAATGGTTGAGAAGGCAACAAATTTTTCGCACTTCTGCTGCGCCAAACGCTTAACCAGAATGGCCTAGGGAAAAAATACGCATACCGTTGTAATCGGGCGAGTTTCTACTTTCAGACGCAGCAGGAATTTTTGGGTTTGTCAATCCGTTCGCGAGATATGGGACTTTGAAGCTAAGAAATGGTTGAGGAGGCAAAAAATTTTTCGCAATTCTGCTGCTCCAAACGCTTAACCAGAATGGCCTCGGGAAAAAATACACATACCGCTGTAATGGGGCGAGTTTCTACTTTCAGATGCAATAGGAATTTTTGGGTTAGGTCAATCCGTTCGCGAGATATGGGAGTTTGAAGCCAAGAAATGGTTGAGAAGGCAAAAAATTTTTCGCAATTCTGCTGCTCCAAGCGCTTAACCAGAATGCCCTAGGGAAAAAATACGCATATCGTTGTAATCGGGCGAGTTCCTACTTTCAGACGCAGCAGGAACTTCTGGGTTTGGTCAATCCGTTCGCGAGATATGGGAGTTTGAAGCTAAGAAATGGTTGAGAAGACAACAAATTCTTCGCACTTCTGCTGCTCCAAACGCTTAACCAGAATGGCCTAGGGAAAAAATACACATAGCGTTGTAATCGGGCGAGTTTCTACTTTCAGAAGCAACAGTAATTTTTGGGTTAGGTCAATCCGTTCCCGAGATATGGGAGTTTGAAGCCAAGAAATGGTTGAGAAGGCAAAAAATTTTTCGCAATTCTGCTGCTCCAAACGCTTAACCAGAATGGCCTAGGGAAAAAATACACATACCGTTGTAATCGGGCGAGTTTCTACTTTCAGATGCAACAGGAATTTTTGGGTTAGGTCAATCCGTTCGCGAGATATGGGAGTTTGAAGCCAAGAAAT
Organism: Ptiloglossa arizonensis; assembly: GCF_051014685.1. NCBI lineage: Eukaryota > Metazoa > Arthropoda > Insecta > Hymenoptera > Colletidae > Ptiloglossa > Ptiloglossa arizonensis. The sequence continues at coordinate 48,929 of NW_027479004.1, forward strand.
GGTTGAGAAGGCAAAAAATTTTTCGCACTTCTGCTGCTCCAAACGCTTAACCAGAACGGCCTAGGGAAAAAATACACATACCGTTGTAATCGGGCGAGTTTCTACTCTCAGATGCAACTGGAATTTTTGAGTTACGTCAATCCGTTCGCGAGATATGGGAGTTTGAAGCTAAGAAATGGTTGAGAAGACAACAAATTTTTCGCACTTCTGCTGCTCCAAACGCTTAACCAGAATGGCCTAGGGAAAAAATACGCATACCGTTGTAATCGGGCGAGTTTCCACTTTCAGACGCAGCAGGAATTTTTGGGTTTGGTCAATCCGTTCGCGAAATATGGGACTTTGAAGCTAAGAAATTGTTGAGAAGGCAAAAAATTTTTCGCAATTCTGCTGCTCCAAACGCTTAACCAGAATGGCCTCGGGAAGAAATACACATACCGTTGTAATGGGGCGAGTTTCTACTTTCAGACGCAACAGGAATTTTTGGGTTGGGTCAATCCGTTCGCGACATATGGGAGTTTGAAACCAAGAAATGGTTGAGAAGGCAAAAAATTTTTCGCAATTCTGCTGCTCCAAACGCTTAACCAGAATGGCCTAGGGAAAAAATACACATACCGTTGTAATCGGGTGAGTTTCTACTTTCAGATGCCATAGGAATTTTTGGGTTAGGTCAATCCGTTCGCGAGATATGGGAATTTGAAGCCAAGAAATGGTTGAGAAGGCAAGAAATTTTTCGCAATTCTGCTGCTCCAAACGCTTAACCAGAATGGCGTAGGGAAAAAATACACATACCGTTGTAATCGGGCGAGTTTCTACTTTCAGATGCAACAGGAATCTTTGGGTTACGTCAATCCGTTCGCGAGATATGGGAGTTTGAAGCTAAGAAATGGTTGAGAAGACAACAAATTTTTCGCACTTCTGCTGCTCCAAACGCTTAACCAGAATGGCCTAGGGGAAAAATACACATACCGTTGTAATCGGGTGAGTTTCTACTTTCAGATGCCATAGGAATTTTTGGGTTAGGTCAATCCGTTCGCGAGATATGGGAATTTGAAGCCAAGAAATGGTTGAGAAGGCAAGAAATTTTTCGCAATTCTGCTGCTCCAAACGCTTAACCAGAATGGCGTAGGGAAAAAATACACATACCGTTGTAATCGGGCGAGTTTCTACTTTCAGATGCAACAGGAATCTTTGGGTTACGTCAATCCGTTCGCGAGATATGGGAGTTTGAAGCTAAGGAATGGTTGAGAAGACAACAAATTTTTCGCACTTCTGCTGCTCCAAACGCTTAACCAGAATGGCCTAGGGAAAAAATACGCATACCGTTGTAATCGGGCGAGTTTCTACATTCAGACGCAGCAGGAATTTTTGGGTTTGGTCAATCCGTTCGCGAGATATGGGACTTTGAAGCTAAGAAATGGTTGAGAAGGCAAAAAATTTTTCGCAATTCTGCTGCTCCAAACGCTTAACCAGAATGGCCTCGGGAAAAAATACACATACCGTTGTAATGGGACGAGTTTCTACATTCAGACGCAGCAGGAATTTTTGGGTTTGGTCAATCCGTTCGCGAGATATGGGACTTTGAAGCTAAGAAATGGTTGAGAAGGCAAAAAATTTTTCGCAATTCTGCTGCTCCAAACGCTTAACCAGAATGGCATCGGGAAAAAATACACATACCGATGTAATGGGACGAGTTTCTACTTTCAGATGCAATAGGAATTTTTGGGTTAGGTCAATCCGTTCGCGAGATATGGGAGTTTGAAGCCAAGAAATGGTTGAGAAGACAACAAATTCTTCGCACTTCTGCTGCTCCAAACGCTTAACCAGAATGGCCTAGGGATAAAATACACATAGCGTTGTAATCGGGCGAGTTTCTACTTTCAGACGCAACAGGAATTTTTGGGTTAGGTCAATCCGTTCGCGAGATATGGGAGTTTGAAGCCAAGAAATGGTTGAGAAGGCAAAAAATTTTTCGCAATTCTGCTGCTCCAAGCGCTTAACCAGAATGCCCTAGGGAAAAAATACGCATATCGTTGTAATCGGGCGAGTTCCTACTTTCAGACGCAACAGGAATTTTTGGGTTATGTCAATCCGTTCGCGAGATATGGGAGTTTGAAGCCAAGAAATGGTTGAGAAGGCAAAAAATTTTTCGCAATTCTGCTGCTCCAAACGCTTAACCAGAATGGCCTAGGGAAAAAATACACATACCGTTGTAATCGGGCGAGTTTCTACTTTCAGATGCAATAGGAATTTTTGGGTTATGTCAATCCGTTCGCGAGATATGGGACTTTGAAGCCAAGAAAATGGTTGAGAAGGCAAAAAATTTTTCGCAATTCTGCTGCTCCAAACGCTTAACCAGAATGGCCTAGGGAAAAAATACACATACCGTTGTAATCGGGCGAGTTTCTACTCTCAGATGCAACTGGAATTTTTGAGTTACGTCAATCCGTTCGCGAGATATGGGAGTTTGAAGCTAAGAAATGGTTGAGAAGACAACAAATTTTTCGCACTTCTGCTGCTCCAAACGCTTAACCAGAATGGCCTAGGGAAAAAATACGCATACCGTTGTAATCGGGCGAGTTTCTACATTCAGACGCAGCAGGAATTTTTGGGTTTGGTCAATCCGTTCGCGAGATATGGGACTTTGAAGCTAAGAAATGGTTGAGAAGGCAAAAAATTTTTCGCAATTCTGCTGCTCCAAACGCTTAACCAGAATGGCCTCGGGAAAAAATACACATAGCGTTGTAATCGGGCGAGTTTCTACTTTCAGACGCAACAGGAATTTTTGGGTTAGGTCAATCCGTTCGCGAGATATGGGAGTTTGAATCCAAGAAATGGTTGAGAAGGCAAAAAATTTTTCGCAATTCTGCTGCTCCAAGCGCTTAACCAGAATGCCCTAGGGAAAAAATACGCATATCGTTGTAATCGGGCGAGTTCCTACTTTCAGACGCAACAGGAATTTTTGGGTTAGGTCAATCCGTTCCCGAGATATGGGAGTTTGAAGCTAAGAAATGATTGAGAAGACAACAAATTTGTCGCACTTCTGCTGCTCCAAACGCTTAACCAGAATGGCCTAGGGAAAAAATACACATACCGTTGTAATCGGGCGAGTTTCTACTCTCAGATGCAACTGGAATTTTTGAGTTACGTCAATCCGTTCGCGAGATATGGGAGTTTGAAGCTAAGAAATGGTTGAGAAGACAACAAATTTTTCGCACTTCTGCTGCTCCAAACGCTTAACCAGAATGGCCTAGGGAAAAAATACGCATACCGTTGTAATCGGGCGAGTTTCTACATTCAGACGCAGCAGAAATTTTTGGGTTTGGTCAATCCGTTCGCGAGATATGGGACTTTGAAGCTAAGAAATGGTTGAGAAGGCAAAAAATTCTTCGCAATTCTGCTGCTCCAAACGCTTAACCAGAATGGCCTAGGGAAAAAATACACATAGCGTTGTAATCGGGCGAGTTTCTACTTTCAGACGCAACAGGAATTTTTGGGTTAGGTCAATCCGTTCGCGAGATATGGGAGTTTGAAGCCAAGAAATGGTTGAGAAGGCAAAAAATTTTTCGCAATTCTGCTGCTCCAAGCGCTTAACCAGAATGCCCTAGGGAAAAAATACGCATATCGTTGTAATCGGGCGAGTTCCTACTTTCAGACGCAACAGGAATTTTTGGGTTATGTCAATCCGTTCGCGAGATATGGGAGTTTGAAGCCAAGAAATGGTTGAGAAGGCAAAAAATTTTTCGCAATTCTGCTGCTCCAAACGCTTAACCAGAATGGCCTAGGGAAAAAATACACATACCGTTGTAATCGGGCGAGATTCTACTTTCAGATACAATAGGAATTTTTGGGTTAGGTCAATCCGTTCGCGAGATATGGGAGTTTCAAGCTAAGAAATGGTTGAGAAGGCAAAAAATTTTTCGCAATTCTGCCGCGCCAAACGCTTAACCAGAATGGCCTAGGGAAAAAATACACATACCGTTGTAATCGGGCGAGTTTCTACTTGCAGATACAATAGGAATTTTTGGGTTAGGTCAATCCGTTCGCGAGATATGGGAGTTTGAAGCTAAGAAATGGTTGAGAAAGCAAAAAATTTTTCGCAATTCTGCCGCGACAAACGCTTAACCAGAATGGCCTAGGGTAAAAATACACATACCGTTGTAATCGGGCGAGTTCCTACTTTCAGACGCAGCAGGAACTTCTGGGTTTGGTCAATCCGTTCGCGAGATATGGGAGTTTGAAGCTAAGAAATGGTTGAGAAGACAACAAATTTTTCGCACTTCTGCTGCTCCAAACGCTTAACCAGAATGGCCTAGGGAAAAAATACACATAACGTTGTAATCGGGCGAGTTTCTACTTTCAGATGCAATAGGAAATTTTGGGTCACGTCAATCCGTTCGCGAGATATGGGAGTTTGAAGCTAAGAAATGGTTGAGAAGACAACAAATTTTTCGCACTTCTGCTGCTCCAAACGCTTAACCAGAATGGCCTAGGGAAAAAATACACATACCGCTCTAATCGGGCGAGTTTCTACTTTCAGGTGCAATAGGAATTTTTGGGTTATGTCAATCCGTTCGCGAGATATGGGACTTTGAAGCCAAGAAATGGTTGAGAAGGCAAAAAAATTTTCGCAATTCTGCTGCTCCATACACTTAACCAGAATGGCCTAGGGAAAAAATACAAATACCGTTGTAATCGGGCGAGTTTCTACTTTCAGATGCAATAGGAATTTTTGGGCTAGGTCAATCCGTTCGCGAGATATGGGAGTTTGAAGCCAAGAAATGGTTGAGAAGGCAAAAAATTTTTCGCAATTCTGTTGCTCCAAACGCTTAACCAGAATGGCCTAGGGAAAAAATACACATACCGTTGTAATCGGGTGAGTTTCTACTTTCAGACGCCATAGGAATTTTTGGGTTAGGTCAATCCGTTCGCGAGATATGGGAGTTTGAAGCCAAGAAATGGTTGAGAAGGCAAGAAATTTTTCGCAATTCTGCTGCTCCAAACGCTTAACCAGAATGGCGTAGGGAAAAAATACACATACCGTTGTAATCGGGCGAGTTTCTACTTTCAGATGCAACAGGAATCTTTGGGTTACGTCAATCCGTTCGCGAGATATGGGAGTCTGAAGCTAAGAAATGGTTGAGAAGACAACAAATTTTTCGCACTTCTGCTGCTCCAAACGCTTAACCAGAATGGCCTAGGGAAAAAATACACATACCGTTGTAATCGGGCGAGTTTCTACTTTCAGATACAATAGGAATTTTTGGGTTAGGTCAATCCGTTCGCGAGATATGGGAGTTTGAAGCTAAGAAATGGTTGAGAAGGCAACAAATTTTTCGCAATTCTGCTGCTCCAAACGCTTAACCAGAATGGCCTTGGGAAAAAATACGCATACCGTTGTAATCGGGCGAGTTTCTACTTTCAGACGCAGCAGGAATTTTTGGGTTTGTCAATCCGTTCGCGAGATATGGGACTTTGAAGCTAAGAAATGGTTGAGGAGGCAAAAAATTTTTCGCAATTCTGCTGCTCCAAACGCTTAACCAGAATGGCCTCGGGAAAAAATACACATACCGCTGTAATGGGGCGAGTTTCTACTTTCAGATGCAATAGGAATTTTTGGGTTAGGTCAATCCGTTCGCGAGATATGGGAGTTTGAAGCCAAGAAATGGTTGAGAAGGCAAAAAATTTTTCGCAATTCTGCTGCTCCAAGCGCTTAACCAGAATGCCCTAGGGAAAAAATACGCATATCGTTGTAATCGGGCGAGTTCCTACTTTCAGACGCAGCAGGAACTTCTGGGTTTGGTCAATCCGTTCGCGAGATATGGGAGTTTGAAGCTAAGAAATGATTGAGAAGACAACAAATTCTTCGCACTTCTGCTGCTCCAAACGCTTAACCAGAATGGCCTAGGGAAAAAATACACATAGCGTTGTAATCGGGCGAGTTTCTACTTTCAGAAGCAACAGTAATTTTTGGGTTAGGTCAATCCGTTCCCGAGATATGGGAGTTTGAAGCCAAGAAATGGTTGAGAAGGCAAAAAATTTTTCGCAATTCTGCTGCTCCAAACGCTTAACCAGAATGGCCTCGGGAAGAAATACACATACCGTTGTAATGGGGCGAGTTTCTACATTCAGATGCAATAGGAATTTTTGGGTTAGGTCAATCCGTTCGCGAGATATGGGAGTTTGAAGCCAAGAAATGGTTGAGAAGGCAAAAAATTTTTCGCAATTCTGCTGCTCCAAGCGCTTAACCAGAATGCCCTAGGGAAAAAATACGCATATCGTTGTAATCGGGCGAGTTCCTAATTTCAGACGCAGCAGGAACTTCTGGGTTTGGTCAATCCGTTCGCGAGATATGGGAGTTTGAAGCTAAGAAATGGTTGAGAAGACAACAAATTTTTCGCACTTCTGCTGCTCCATACGCTTAACCAGAATGGCCTAGGGAAAAAATACACATACCGTTGTAATCGGGCGAGTTTCTACTTTCAGACGCAGCAGGAATTTTTGGGTTTGGTCAATCCGTTCGCGAGATATGGGAGTTTGAAGCTAAGAAATGGTTGAGAAGAAAACAAATTTTTCGCAATTCTGCTGCTCCAAATGCTTAACCAGAATGGACTAGGGAAAAAATACACATAGCGTTGTAATCGGGCGAGTTTCTACTTTCAGACGCAACAGGAATTTTTGGGTTGGGTCAATCCGTTCGCGACATATGGGAGTTTGAAACCAAGAAATGGTTGAGAAGGCAAAAAATTTTTCGCAATTCTGCTGCTCCAAACGCTTAACCAGAATGGCCTAGGGAAAAAATACACATACCGTTGTAATCGGGCGAGTTTCTACTTTCAGATACAATAGGAATTTTTGGGTTAGGTCAATCCGTTCGCGAGATATGGGAGTTTGAAGCTAAGAAATGGTTGAGAAGGCAACAAATTTTTCGCAATTCTGCTGCTCCAAACGCTTAACCAGAATGGCCTTGGGAAAAAATACGCATACCGTTGTAATCGGGCGAGTTTCTACTTTCAGACGCAGCAGGAATTTTTGGGTTAGGTCAATCCGTTCGCGAGATATGGGAGTTTGAAGCCAAGAAATGGTTGAGAAGGCAAAAAATTTTTCGCACTTCTGCTGCTCCAAACGCTTAACCAGAACGGCCTAGGGAAAAAATACACATACCGTTGTAATCGGGCGAGTTTCTACTCTCAGATGCAACTGGAATTTTTGAGTTACGTCAATCCGTTCGCGAGATATGGGAGTTTGAAGCTAAGAAATGGTTGAGAAGACAACAAATTTTTCGCACTTCTGCTGCTCCAAACGCTTAACCAGAATGGCCTAGGGAAAAAATACGCATACCGTTGTAATCGGGCGAGTTTCCACTTTCAGACGCAGCAGGAATTTTTGGGTTTGGTCAATCCGTTCGCGAAATATGGGACTTTGAAGCTAAGAAATTGTTGAGAAGGCAAAAAATTTTTCGCAATTCTGCTGCTCCAAACGCTTAACCAGAATGGCCTCGGGAAGAAATACACATACCGTTGTAATGGGGCGAGTTTCTACATTCAGATGCAATAGGAATTTTTGGGTTAGGTCAATCCGTTCGCGAGATATGGGAGTTTGAAGCCAAGAAATGGTTGAGAAGGCAAAAAATTTTTCGCAATTCTGCTGCTCCAAGCGCTTAACCAGAATGCCCTAGGGAAAAAATACGCATATCGTTGTAATCGGGCGAGTTCCTAATTTCAGACGCAGCAGGAACTTCTGGGTTTGGTCAATCCGTTCGCGAGATATGGGAGTTTGAAGCTAAGAAATGGTTGAGAAGACAACAAATTTTTCGCACTTCTGCTGCTCCATACGCTTAACCAGAATGGCCTAGGGAAAAAATACACATACCGTTGTAATCGGGCGAGTTTCTACTTTCAGACGCAGCAGGAATTTTTGGGTTTGGTCAATCCGTTCGCGAGATATGGGAGTTTGAAGCTAAGAAATGGTTGAGAAGAAAACAAATTTTTCGCAATTCTGCTGCTCCAAATGCTTAACCAGAATGGACTAGGGAAAAAATACACATAGCGTTGTAATCGGGCGAGTTTCTACTTTCAGACGCAACAGGAATTTTTGGGTTGGGTCAATCCGTTCGCGACATATGGGAGTTTGAAACCAAGAAATGGTTGAGAAGGCAAAAAATTTTTCGCAATTCTGCTGCTCCAAACGCTTAACCAGAATGGCCTAGGGAAAAAATACACATACCGTTGTAATCGGGCGAGTTTCTACTTTCAGATACAATAGGAATTTTTGGGTTAGGTCAATCCGTTCGCGAGATATGGGAGTTTGAAGCTAAGAAATGGTTGAGAAGGCAACAAATTTTTCGCAATTCTGCTGCTCCAAACGCTTAACCAGAATGGCCTTGGGAAAAAATACGCATACCGTTGTAATCGGGCGAGTTTCTACTTTCAGACGCAGCAGGAATTTTTGGGTTTGTCAATCCGTTCGCGAGATATGGGACTTTGAAGCTAAGAAATGGTTGAGGAGGCAAAAAATTTTTCGCAATTCTGCTGCTCCAAACGCTTAACCAGAATGGCCTCGGGAAAAAATACACATACCGCTGTAATGGGGCGAGTTTCTACTTTCAGATGCAATAGGAATTTTTGGGTTAGGTCAATCCGTTCGCGAGATATGGGAGTTTGAAGCCAAGAAATGGTTGAGAAGGCAAAAAATTTTTCGCAATTCTGCTGCTCCAAGCGCTTAACCAGAATGCCCTAGGGAAAAAATACGCATATCGTTGTAATCGGGCGAGTTCCTACTTTCAGACGCAGCAGGAACTTCTGGGTTTGGTCAATCCGTTCGCGAGATATGGGAGTTTGAAGCTAAGAAATGATTGAGAAGACAACAAATTCTTCGCACTTCTGCTGCTCCAAACGCTTAACCAGAATGGCCTAGGGAAAAAATACACATAGCGTTGTAATCGGGCGAGTTTCTACTTTCAGAAGCAACAGTAATTTTTGGGTTAGGTCAATCCGTTCCCGAGATATGGGAGTTTGAAGCCAAGAAATGGTTGAGAAGGCAAAAAATTTTTCGCAATTCTGCTGCTCCAAACGCTTAACCAGAATGGCCTAGGGAAAAAATACACATACCGTTGTAATCGGGCGAGTTTCTACTTTCAGATGCAACAGGAATTTTTGGGTTAGGTCAATCCGTTCGCGAGATATGGGAGTTTGAAGCCAAGAAATGGTTGAGAAGGCAAAAAATTTTTCGCACTTCTGCTGCTCCAAACGCTTAACCAGAACGGCCTAGGGAAAAAATACACATACCGTTGTAATCGGGCGAGTTTCTACTCTCAGATGCAACTGGAATTTTTGAGTTACGTCAATCCGTTCGCGAGATATGGGAGTTTGAAGCTAAGAAATGGTTGAGAAGACAACAAATTTTTCGCACTTCTGCTGCTCCAAACGCTTAACCAGAATGGCCTAGGGAAAAAATACGCATACCGTTGTAATCGGGCGAGTTTCCACTTTCAGACGCAGCAGGAATTTTTGGGTTTGGTCAATCCGTTCGCGAAATATGGGACTTTGAAGCTAAGAAATTGTTGAGAAGGCAAAAAATTTTTCGCAATTCTGCTGCTCCAAACGCTTAACCAGAATGGCCTCGGGAAGAAATACACATACCGTTGTAATGGGGCGAGTTTCTACATTCAGATGCAATAGGAATTTTTGGGTTAGGTCAATCCGTTCGCGAGATATGGGAGTTTGAAGCCAAGAAATGGTTGAGAAGGCAAAAAATTTTTCGCAATTCTGCTGCTCCAAGCGCTTAACCAGAATGCCCTAGGGAAAAAATACGCATATCGTTGTAATCGGGCGAGTTCCTAATTTCAGACGCAGCAGGAACTTCTGGGTTTGGTCAATCCGTTCGCGAGATATGGGAGTTTGAAGCTAAGAAATGGTTGAGAAGACAACAAATTTTTCGCACTTCTGCTGCTCCAAGCGCTTAACCAGAATGCCCTAGGGAAAAAATACGCATATCGTTGTAATCGGGCGAGTTCCTAATTTCAGACGCAGCAGGAACTTCTGGGTTTGGTCAATCCGTTCGCGAGATATGGGAGTTTGAAGCTAAGAAATGGTTGAGAAGACAACAAATTTTTCGCACTTCTGCTGCTCCATACGCTTAACCAGAATGGCCTAGGGAAAAAATACACATACCGTTGTAATCGGGCGAGTTTCTACTTTCAGACGCAGCAGGAATTTTTGGGTTTGGTCAATCCGTTCGCGAGATATGGGAGTTTGAAGCTAAGAAATGGTTGAGAAGAAAACAAATTTTTCGCAATTCTGCTGCTCCAAATGCTTAACCAGAATGGACTAGGGAAAAAATACACATAGCGTTGTAATCGGGCGAGTTTCTACTTTCAGACGCAACAGGAATTTTTGGGTTGGGTCAATCCGTTCGCGACATATGGGAGTTTGAAACCAAGAAATGGTTGAGAAGGCAAAAAATTTTTCGCAATTCTGCTGCTCCAAACGCTTAACCAGAATGGCCTAGGGAAAAAATACACATACCGTTGTAATCGGGCGAGTTTCTACTTTCAGATACAATAGGAATTTTTGGGTTAGGTCAATCCGTTCGCGAGATATGGGAGTTTGAAGCTAAGAAATGGTTGAGAAGGCAACAAATTTTTCGCAATTCTGCTGCTCCAAACGCTTAACCAGAATGGCCTTGGGAAAAAATACGCATACCGTTGTAATCGGGCGAGTTTCTACTTTCAGACGCAGCAGGAATTTTTGGGTTTGTCAATCCGTTCGCGAGATATGGGACTTTGAAGCTAAGAAATGGTTGAGGAGGCAAAAAATTTTTCGCAATTCTGCTGCTCCAAACGCTTAACCAGAATGGCCTCGGGAAAAAATACACATACCGCTGTAATGGGGCGAGTTTCTACTTTCAGATGCAATAGGAATTTTTGGGTTAGGTCAATCCGTTCGCGAGATATGGGAGTTTGAAGCCAAGAAATGGTTGAGAAGGCAAAAAATTTTTCGCAATTCTGCTGCTCCAAGCGCTTAACCAGAATGCCCTAGGGAAAAAATACGCATATCGTTGTAATCGGGCGAGTTCCTACTTTCAGACGCAGCAGGAACTTCTGGGTTTGGTCAATCCGTTCGCGAGATATGGGAGTTTGAAGCTAAGAAATGATTGAGAAGACAACAAATTCTTCGCACTTCTGCTGCTCCAAACGCTTAACCAGAATGGCCTAGGGAAAAAATACACATAGCGTTGTAATCGGGCGAGTTTCTACTTTCAGAAGCAACAGTAATTTTTGGGTTAGGTCAATCCGTTCCCGAGATATGGGAGTTTGAAGCCAAGAAATGGTTGAGAAGGCAAAAAATTTTTCGCAATTCTGCTGCTCCAAACGCTTAACCAGAATGGCCTAGGGAAAAAATACACATACCGTTGTAATCGGGCGAGTTTCTACTTTCAGATGCAACAGGAATTTTTGGGTTAGGTCAATCCGTTCGCGAGATATGGGAGTTTGAAGCCAAGAAATGGTTGAGAAGGCAAAAAATTTTTCGCACTTCTGCTGCTCCAAACGCTTAACCAGAACGGCCTAGGGAAAAAATACACATACCGTTGTAATCGGGCGAGTTTCTACTCTCAGATGCAACTGGAATTTTTGAGTTACGTCAATCCGTTCGCGAGATATGGGAGTTTGAAGCTAAGAAATGGTTGAGAAGACAACAAATTTTTCGCACTTCTGCTGCTCCAAACGCTTAACCAGAATGGCCTAGGGAAAAAATACGCATACCGTTGTAATCGGGCGAGTTTCCACTTTCAGACGCAGCAGGAATTTTTGGGTTTGGTCAATCCGTTCGCGAAATATGGGACTTTGAAGCTAAGAAATTGTTGAGAAGGCAAAAAATTTTTCGCAATTCTGCTGCTCCAAACGCTTAACCAGAATGGCCTCGGGAAGAAATACACATACCGTTGTAATGGGGCGAGTTTCTACATTCAGATGCAATAGGAATTTTTGGGTCAGGTCAATCCGTTCGCGAGATATGGGAGTTTGAAGCCAAGAAATGGTTGAGAAGGCAAAAAATTTTTCGCAATTCTGCTGCTCCAAGCGCTTAACCAGAATGCCCTAGGGAAAAAATACGCATATCGTTGTAATCGGGCGAGTTCCTAATTTCAGACGCAGCAGGAACTTCTGGGTTTGGTCAATCCGTTCGCGAGATATGGGAGTTTGAAGCTAAGAAATGGTTGAGAAGACAACAAATTTTTCGCACTTCTGCTGCTCCAAGCGCTTAACCAGAATGCCCTAGGGAAAAAATACGCATATCGTTGTAATCGGGCGAGTTCCTAATTTCAGACGCAGCAGGAACTTCTGGGTTTGGTCAATCCGTTCGCGAGATATGGGAGTTTGAAGCTAAGAAATGGTTGAGAAGACAACAAATTTTTCGCACTTCTGCTGCTCCATACGCTTAACCAGAATGGCCTAGGGAAAAAATACACATACCGTTGTAATCGGGCGAGTTTCTACTTTCAGACGCAGCAGGAATTTTTGGGTTTGGTCAATCCGTTCGCGAGATATGGGAGTTTGAAGCTAAGAAATGGTTGAGAAGAAAACAAATTTTTCGCAATTCTGCTGCTCCAAATGCTTAACCAGAATGGACTAGGGAAAAAATACACATAGCGTTGTAATCGGGCGAGTTTCTACTTTCAGACGCAACAGGAATTTTTGGGTTGGGTCAATCCGTTCGCGACATATGGGAGTTTGAAACCAAGAAATGGTTGAGAAGGCAAAAAATTTTTCGCAATTCTGCTGCTCCAAACGCTTAACCAGAATGGCCTAGGGAAAAAATACACATACCGTTGTAATCGGGCGAGTTTCTACTTTCAGATACAATAGGAATTTTTGGGTTAGGTCAATCCGTTCGCGAGATATGGGAGTTTGAAGCTAAGAAATGGTTGAGAAGGCAACAAATTTTTCGCAATTCTGCTGCTCCAAACGCTTAACCAGAATGGCCTTGGGAAAAAATACGCATACCGTTGTAATCGGGCGAGTTTCTACTTTCAGACGCAGCAGGAATTTTTGGGTTTGTCAATCCGTTCGCGAGATATGGGACTTTGAAGCTAAGAAATGGTTGAGGAGGCAAAAAATTTTTCGCAATTCTGCTGCTCCAAACGCTTAACCAGAATGGCCTCGGGAAAAAATACACATACCGCTGTAATGGGGCGAGTTTCTACTTTCAGATGCAATAGGAATTTTTGGGTTAGGTCAATCCGTTCGCGAGATATGGGAGTTTGAAGCCAAGAAATGGTTGAGAAGGCAAAAAATTTTTCGCAATTCTGCTGCTCCAAGCGCTTAACCAGAATGCCCTAGGGAAAAAATACGCATATCGTTGTAATCGGGCGAGTTCCTACTTTCAGACGCAGCAGGAACTTCTGGGTTTGGTCAATCCGTTCGCGAGATATGGGAGTTTGAAGCTAAGAAATGATTGAGAAGACAACAAATTCTTCGCACTTCTGCTGCTCCAAACGCTTAACCAGAATGGCCTAGGGAAAAAATACACATAGCGTTGTAATCGGGCGAGTTTCTACTTTCAGAAGCAACAGTAATTTTTGGGTTAGGTCAATCCGTTCCCGAGATATGGGAGTTTGAAGCCAAGAAATGGTTGAGAAGGCAAAAAATTTTTCGCAATTCTGCTGCTCCAAACGCTTAACCAGAATGGCCTAGGGAAAAAATACACATACCGTTGTAATCGGGCGAGTTTCTACTTTCAGATGCAACAGGAATTTTTGGGTTAGGTCAATCCGTTCGCGAGATATGGGAGTTTGAAGCCAAGAAATGGTTGAGAAGGCAAAAAATTTTTCGCACTTCTGCTGCTCCAAACGCTTAACCAGAACGGCCTAGGGAAAAAATACACATACCGTTGTAATCGGGCGAGTTTCTACTCTCAGATGCAACTGGAATTTTTGAGTTACGTCAATCCGTTCGCGAGATATGGGAGTTTGAAGCTAAGAAATGGTTGAGAAGACAACAAATTTTTCGCACTTCTGCTGCTCCAAACGCTTAACCAGAATGGCCTAGGGAAAAAATACGCATACCGTTGTAATCGGGCGAGTTTCCACTTTCAGACGCAGCAGGAATTTTTGGGTTTGGTCAATCCGTTCGCGAAATATGGGACTTTGAAGCTAAGAAATTGTTGAGAAGGCAAAAAATTTTTCGCAATTCTGCTGCTCCATACGCTTAACCAGAATGGCCTAGGGAAAAAATACACATACCGTTGTAATCGGGCGAGTTTCTACTTTCAGACGCAGCAGGAATTTTTGGGTTTGGTCAATCCGTTCGCGAGATATGGGAGTTTGAAGCTAAGAAATGGTTGAGAAGAAAACAAATTTTTCGCAATTCTGCTGCTCCAAATGCTTAACCAGAATGGACTAGGGAAAAAATACACATAGCGTTGTAATCGGGCGAGTTTCTACTTTCAGACGCAACAGGAATTTTTGGGTTGGGTCAATCCGTTCGCGACATATGGGAGTTTGAAACCAAGAAATGGTTGAGAAGGCAAAAAATTTTTCGCAATTCTGCTGCTCCAAACGCTTAACCAGAATGGCCTAGGGAAAAAATACACATACCGTTGTAATCGGGTGAGTTTCTACTTTCAGATGCCATAGGAATTTTTGGGTTAGGTCAATCCGTTCGCGAGATATGGGAATTTGAAGCCAAGAAATGGTTGAGAAGGCAAGAAATTTTTCGCAATTCTGCTGCTCCAAACGCTTAACCAGAATGGCGTAGGGAAAAAATACACATACCGTTGTAATCGGGCGAGTTTCTACTTTCAGATGCAACAGGAATCTTTGGGTTACGTCAATCCGTTCGCGAGATATGGGAGTTTGAAGCTAAGAAATGGTTGAGAAGACAACAAATTTTTCGCACTTCTGCTGCTCCAAACGCTTAACCAGAATGGCCTAGGGAAAAAATACACATACCGTTGTAATCGGGCGAGTTTCTACTTTCAGATGCAATAGGAATTTTTGGGTTATGTCAATCCGTTCGCGAGATATGGGACTTTGAAGCCAAGAAATGGTTGAGAAGGCAAAAAATTTTTCGCAATTCTGCTGCTCCAAACGCTTAACCAGAATGGCCTAGGGAAAAAATACACATACCGTTGTAATCGGGCGAGTTTCTACTCTCAGATGCAACTGGAATTTTTGAGTTACGTCAATCCGTTCGCGAGATATGGGAGTTTGAAGCTAAGAAATGGTTGAGAAGACAACAAATTTTTCGCACTTCTGCTGCTCCAAACGCTTAACCAGAATGGCCTCGGGAAAAAATACACATACCGTTGTAATGGGGCGAGTTTCTACTTTCAGATGCAATAGGAATTTTTGGGTTAGGTCAATCCGTTCGCGAGATATGGGAGTTTGAAGCTAAGAAATGGTTGAGAAGGCAAAAAATTTTTCGCAATTCTGCTGCTCCAAACGCTTAACCAGAATGGCCTAGGGAAAAAATACACATAGCGTTGTAATCGGGCGAGTTTCTACTTTCAGACGCAGCAGGAACTTCTGGGTTTGGTCAATCCGTTCGCGAGATATGGGAGTTTGAAGCTAAGAAATGGTTGAGAAGACAACAAATTCTTCGCACTTCTGCTGCTCCAAACGCTTAACCAGAATGGCCTAGGGAAAAAATACACATAGCGTTGTAATCGGGCGAGTTTCTACTTTCAGAAGCAACAGTAATTTTTGGGTTAGGTCAATCCGTTCCCGAGATATGGGAGTTTGAAGCCAAGAAATGGTTGAGAAGGCAAAAAATTTTTCGCAATTCTGCTGCTCCAAACGCTTAACCAGAATGGCCTAGGGAAAAAATACACATACCGTTGTAATCGGGCGAGTTTCTACTTTCAGATGCAACAGGAATTTTTGGGTTAGGTCAATCCGTTCGCGAGATATGGGAGTTTGAAGCCAAGAAATGGTTGAGAAGGCAAAAAATTTTTCGCACTTCTGCTGCTCCAAATGCTTAACCAGAACGGCCTAGGGAAAAAATACACATACCGTTGTAATCGGGCGAGTTTCTACTCTCAGATGCAACTGGAATTTTTGAGTTACGTCAATCCGTTCGCGAGATATGGGAGTTTGAAGCTAAGAAATGGTTGAGAAGACAACAAATTTTTCGCACTTCTGCTGCTCCAAACGCTTAACCAGAATGGCCTAGGGAAAAAATACGCATACCGTTGTAATCGGGCGAGTTTCCACTTTCAGACGCAGCAGGAATTTTTGGGTTTGGTCAATCCGTTCGCGAAATATGGGACTTTGAAGCTAAGAAATTGTTGAGAAGGCAAAAAATTTTTCGCAATTCTGCTGCTCCAAACGCTTAACCAGAATGGCCTCGGGAAGAAATACACATACCGCTGTAATGGGGCGAGTTTCTACATTCAGATGCAATAGGAATTTTTGGATTAGGTCAATCCGTTCGCGAGATATGGGAGTTTGAAGCCAAGAAATGGTTGAGAAGGCAAAAAATTTTTCGCAATTCTGCTGCTCCAAGCGCTTAACCAGAATGCCCTAGGGAAAAAATACGCATATCGTTGTAATCGGGCGAGTTCCTAATTTCAGACGCAGCAGGAACTTCTGGGTTTGGTCAATCCGTTCGCGAGATATGGGAGTTTGAAGCTAAGAAATGGTTGAGAAGACAACAAATTTTTCGCACTTCTGCTGCTCCATACGCTGAACCAGAATGGCCTAGGGAAAAAATACACATACCGTTGTAATCGGGCGAGTTTCTACTTTCAGACGCAGCAGGAATTTTTGGGTTTGGTCAATCCGTTCGCGAGATATGGGAGTTTGAAGCTAAGAAATGGTTGAGAAGAAAACAAATTTTTCGCAATTCTGCTGCTCCAAATGCTTAACCAGAATGGACTAGGGAAAAAATACACATAGCGTTGTAATCGGGCGAGTTTCTACTTTCAGACGCAACAGGAATTTTTGGGTTGGGTCAATCCGTTCGCGACATATGGGAGTTTGAAACCAAGAAATGGTTGAGAAGGCAAAAAATTTTTCGCAATTCTGCTGCTCCAAACGCTTAACCAGAATGGCCTAGGGAAAAAATACACATACCGTTGTAATCGGGTGAGTTTCTACTTTCAGATGCCATAGGAATTTTTGGGTTAGGTCAATCCGTTCGCGAGATATGGGAAGTTGAAGCCAAGAAATGGTTGAGAAGGCAAGAAATTTTTCGCAATTCTGCTGCTCCAAACGCTTAACCAGAATGGCGTAGGGAAAAAATACACATACCGTTGTAATCGGGCGAGTTTCTACTTTCAGATGCAACAGGAATCTTTGGGTTACGTCAATCCGTTCGCGAGATATGGGAGTTTGAAGCTAAGAAATGGTTGAGAAGACAACAAATTTTTCGCACTTCTGCTGCTCCAAACGCTTAACCAGAATGGCCTAGGGAAAAAATACACATACCGTTGTAATGGGACGAGTTTCTACTTTCAGATGCAATAGGAATTTTTGGGTTAGGTCAATCCGTTCGCGAGATATGGGAGTTTGAAGCCAAGAAATGGTTGAGAAGACAACAAATTCTTCGCACTTCTGCTGCTCCAAACGCTTAACCAGAATGGCCTAGGGATAAAATACACATAGCGTTGTAATCGGGCGAGTTTCTACTTTCAGACGCAACAGGAATTTTTGGGTTAGGTCAATCCGTTCGCGAGATATGGGAGTTTGAAGCCAAGAAATGGTTGAGAAGGCAAAAAATTTTTCGCAATTCTGCTGCTCCAAGCGCTTAACCAGAATGCCCTAGGGAAAAAATACGAATATCGTTGTAATCGGGCGAGTTCCTACTTTCAGACGCAACAGGAATTTTTGGGTTATGTCAATCCGTTCGCGAGATATGGGAGTTTGAAGACAAGAAATGGTTGAGAAGGCAAAAAATTTTTCGCAATTCTGCTGCTCCAAACGCTTAACCAGAATGGCCTAGGGAAAAAATACACATACCGTTGTAATCGGGCGAGTTTCTACTTTCAGATGCAATAGGAATTTTTGGGTTATGTCAATCCGTTCGCGAGATATGGGACTTTGAAGCCAAGAAATGGTTGAGAAGGCAAAAAATTTTTCGCAATTCTGCTGCTCCAAACGCTTAACCAGAATGGCCTAGGGAAAAAATACGCATACCGTTGTAATCGGGCGAGTTTCTACATTCAGACGCAGCAGGAATTTTTGGGTTTGGTCAATCCGTTCGCGAGATATGGGACTTTGAAGCTAAGAAATGGTTGAGAAGGCAAAAAATTTTTCGCAATTCTGCTGCTCCAAACGCTTAACCAGAATGGCCTCGGGAAAAAATACACATACCGTTGTAATGGGACGAGTTTCTACATTCAGACGCAGCAGGAATTTTTGGGTTTGGTCAATCCGTTCGCGAGATATGGGACTTTGAAGCTAAGAAATGGTTGAGAAGGCAAAAAATTTTTCGCAATTCTGCTGCTCCAAACGCTTAACCAGAATGGCATCGGGAAAAAATACACATACCGTTGTAATGGGACGAGTTTCTACTTTCAGATGCAATAGGAATTTTTGGGTTAGGTCAATCCGTTCGCGAGATATGGGAGTTTGAAGCCAAGAAATGGTTGAGAAGACAACAAATTCTTCGCAATTCTGCTGCTCCAAACGCTTAACCAGAATGGCCTAGGGAAAAAATACACATAGCGTTGTAATCGGGCGAGTTTCTACTTTCAGACGCAACAGGAATTTTTGGGTTAGGTCAATCCGTTCGCGAGATATGGGAGTTTGAAGCCAAGAAATGGTTGAGAAGGCAAAAAATTTTTCGCAATTCTGCTACTCCAAGCGCTTAACCAGAATGCCCTAGGGAAAAAATACGCATATCGTTGTAATCGGGCGAGTTCCTACTTTCAGACGCAACAGGAATTTTTGGGTTATGTCAATCCGTTCGCGAGATATGGGAGTTTGAAGCCAAGAAATGGTTGAGAAGGCAAAAAATTTTTCGCAATTCTGCTGCTCCAAACGCTTAACCAGAATGGCCTAGGGAAAAAATACGCATATCGTTGTAATCGGGCGAGTTCCTAATTTCAGACGCAGCAGGAACTTCTGGGTTTGGTCAATCCGTTCGCGAGATATGGGAGTTTGAAGCTAAGAAATGGTTGAGAAGACAACAAATTTTTCGCACTTCTGCTGCTCCATACGCTTAACCAGAATGGCCTAGGGAAAAAATACACATACCGTTGTAATCGGGCGAGTTTCTACTTTCAGACGCAGCAGGAATTTTTGGGTTTGGTCAATCCGTTCGCGAGATATGGGAGTTTGAAGCTAAGAAATGGTTGAGAAGAAAACAAATTTTTCGCAATTCTGCTGCTCCAAATGCTTAACCAGAATGGACTAGGGAAAAAATACACATAGCGTTGTAATCGGGCGAGTTTCTACTTTCAGACGCAACAGGAATTTTTGGGTTGGGTCAATCCGTTCGCGACATATGGGAGTTTGAAACCAAGAAATGGTTGAGAAGGCAAAAAATTTTTCGCAATTCTGCTGCTCCAAACGCTTAACCAGAATGGCCTAGGGAAAAAATACACATACCGTTGTAATCGGGTGAGTTTCTACTTTCAGATGCCATAGGAATTTTTGGGTTAGGTCAATCCGTTCGCGAGATATGGGAATTTGAAGCCAAGAAATGGTTGAGAAGGCAAGAAATTTTTCGCAATTCTGCTGCTCCAAACGCTTAACCAGAATGGCGTAGGGAAAAAATACACATACCGTTGTAATCGGGCGAGTTTCTACTTTCAGATGCAACAGGAATCTTTGGGTTACGTCAATCCGTTCGCGAGATATGGGAGTTTGAAGCTAAGAAATGGTTGAGAAGACAACAAATTTTTCGCACTTCTGCTGCTCCAAACGCTTAACCAGAATGGCCTAGGGAAAAAATACACATACCGTTGTAATCGGGCGAGTTTCTACTTTCAGATGCAATAGGAATTTTTGGGTTATGTCAATCCGTTCGCGAGATATGGGACTTTGAAGCCAAGAAATGGTTGAGAAGGCAAAAAATTTTTCGCAATTCTGCTGCTCCAAACGCTTAACCAGAATGGCCTAGGGAAAAAATACACATACCGTTGTAATGGGACGAGTTTCTACATTCAGACGCAGCAGGAATTTTTGGGTTTGGTCAATCCGTTCGCGAGATATGGGACTTTGAAGCTAAGAAATGGTTGAGAAGGCAAAAAATTTTTCGCAATTCTGCTGCTCCAAACGCTTAACCAGAATGGCATCGGGAAAAAATACACATACCGTTGTAATGGGACGAGTTTCTACTTTCAGATGCAATAGGAATTTTTGGGTTAGGTCAATCCGTTCGCGAGATATGGGAGTTTGAAGCCAAGAAATGGTTGAGAAGACAACAAATTCTTCGCAATTCTGCTGCTCCAAACGCTTAACCAGAATGGCCTAGGGAAAAAATACACATAGCGTTGTAATCGGGCGAGTTTCTACTTTCAGACGCAACAGGAATTTTTGGGTTAGGTCAATCCGTTCGCGAGATATGGGAGTTTGAAGCCAAGAAATGGTTGAGAAGGCAAAAAATTTTTCGCAATTCTGCTACTCCAAGCGCTTAACCAGAATGCCCTAGGGAAAAAATACGCATATCGTTGTAATCGGGCGAGTTCCTACTTTCAGACGCAACAGGAATTTTTGGGTTATGTCAATCCGTTCGCGAGATATGGGAGTTTGAAGCCAAGAAATGGTTGAGAAGGCAAAAAATTTTTCGCAATTCTGCTGCTCCAAACGCTTAACCAGAATGGCCTAGGGAAAAAATACGCATATCGTTGTAATCGGGCGAGTTCCTAATTTCAGACGCAGCAGGAACTTCTGGGTTTGGTCAATCCGTTCGCGAGATATGGGAGTTTGAAGCTAAGAAATGGTTGAGAAGACAACAAATTTTTCGCACTTCTGCTGCTCCATACGCTTAACCAGAATGGCCTAGGGAAAAAATACACATACCGTTGTAATCGGGCGAGTTTCTACTTTCAGACGCAGCAGGAATTTTTGGGTTTGGTCAATCCGTTCGCGAGATATGGGAGTTTGAAGCTAAGAAATGGTTGAGAAGAAAACAAATTTTTCGCAATTCTGCTGCTCCAAATGCTTAACCAGAATGGACTAGGGAAAAAATACACATAGCGTTGTAATCGGGCGAGTTTCTACTTTCAGACGCAACAGGAATTTTTGGGTTGGGTCAATCCGTTCGCGACATATGGGAGTTTGAAACCAAGAAATGGTTGAGAAGGCAAAAAATTTTTCGCAATTCTGCTGCTCCAAACGCTTAACCAGAATGGCCTAGGGAAAAAATACACATACCGTTGTAATCGGGTGAGTTTCTACTATCAGATGCCATAGGAATTTTTGGGTTAGGTCAATCCGTTCGCGAGATATGGGAATTTGAAGCCAAGAAATGGTTGAGAAGGCAAGAAATTTTTCGCAATTCTGCTGCTCCAAACGCTTAACCAGAATGGCGTAGGGAAAAAATACACATACCGTTGTAATCGGGCGAGTTTCTACTTTCAGATGCAACAGGAATCTTTGGGTTACGTCAATCCGTTCGCGAGATATGGGAGTTTGAAGCTAAGAAATGGTTGAGAAGACAACAAATTTTTCGCACTTCTGCTGCTCCAAACGCTTAACCAGAATGGCCTAGGGAAAAAATACACATACCGTTGTAATCGGGCGAGTTTCTACTTTCAGATGCAATAGGAATTTTTGGGTTATGTCAATCCGTTCGCGAGATATGGGACTTTGAAGCCAAGAAATGGTTGAGAAGGCAAAAAATTTTTCGCAATTCTGCTGCTCCAAACGCTTAACCAGAATGGCCTAGGGAAAAAATACACATACCGTTGTAATCGGGCGAGTTTCTACTCTCAGATGCAACTGGAATTTTTGAGTTACGTCAATCCGTTCGCGAGATATGGGAGTTTGAAGCTAAGAAATGGTTGAGAAGACAACAAATTTTTCGCACTTCTGCTGCTCCAAACGCTTAACCAGAATGGCCTCGGGAAAAAATACACATACCGTTGTAATGGGGCGAGTTTCTACTTTCAGATGCAATAGGAATTTTTGGGTTATGTCAATCCGTTCGCGAGATATGGGAGTTTGAAGCTAAGAAATGGTTGAGAAGGCAAAAAATTTTTCGCAATTCTGCTGCTCCAAACGCTTAACCAGAATGGCCTAGGGAAAAAATACACATAGCGTTGTAATCGGGCGAGTTTCTACTTTCAGACGCAGCAGGAACTTCTGGGTTTGGTCAATCCGTTCGCGAGATATGGGAGTTTGAAGCTAAGAAATGGTTGAGAAGACAACAAATTCTTCGCACTTCTGCTGCTCCAAACGCTTAACCAGAATGGCCTAGGGAAAAAATACACATAGCGTTGTAATCGGGCGAGTTTCTACTTTCAGAAGCAACAGTAATTTTTGGGTTAGGTCAATCCGTTCCCGAGATATGGGAGTTTGAAGCCAAGAAATGGTTGAGAAGGCAAAAAATTTTTCGCAATTCTGCTGCTCCAAACGCTTAACCAGAATGGCCTAGGGAAAAAATACACATACCGTTGTAATCGGGCGAGTTTCTACTTTCAGATGCAACAGGAATTTTTGGGTTAGGTCAATCCGTTCGCGAGATATGGGAGTTTGAAGCCAAGAAATGGTTGAGAAGGCAAAAAATTTTTCGCACTTCTGCTGCTCCAAATGCTTAACCAGAACGGCCTAGGGAAAAAATACACATACCGTTGTAATCGGGCGAGTTTCTACTCTCAGATGCAACTGGAATTTTTGAGTTACGTCAATCCGTTCGCGAGATATGGGAGTTTGAAGCTAAGAAATGGTTGAGAAGACAACAAATTTTTCGCACTTCTGCTGCTCCAAACGCTTAACCAGAATGGCCTAGGGAAAAAATACGCATACCGTTGTAATCGGGCGAGTTTCCACTTTCAGACGCAGCAGGAATTTTTGGGTTTGGTCAATCCGTTCGCGAAATATGGGACTTTGAAGCTAAGAAATTGTTGAGAAGGCAAAAAATTTTTCGCAATTCTGCTGCTCCAAACGCTTAACCAGAATGGCCTCGGGAAGAAATACACATACCGTTGTAATGGGGCGAGTTTCTACATTCAGATGCAATAGGAATTTTTGGATTAGGTCAATCCGTTCGCGAGATATGGGAGTTTGAAGCCAAGAAATGGTTGAGAAGGCAAAAAATTTTTCGCAATTCTGCTGCTCCAAGCGCTTAACCAGAATGCCCTAGGGAAAAAATACGCATATCGTTGTAATCGGGCGAGTTCCTAATTTCAGACGCAGCAGGAACTTCTGGGTTTGGTCAATCCGTTCGCGAGATATGGGAGTTTGAAGCTAAGAAATGGTTGAGAAGACAACAAATTTTTCGCACTTCTGCTGCTCCATACGCTGAACCAGAATGGCCTAGGGAAAAAATACACATACCGTTGTAATCGGGCGAGTTTCTACTTTCAGACGCAGCAGGAATTTTTGGGTTTGGTCAATCCGTTCGCGAGATATGGGAGTTTGAAGCTAAGAAATGGTTGAGAAGAAAACAAATTTTTCGCAATTCTGCTGCTCCAAATGCTTAACCAGAATGGACTAGGGAAAAAATACACATAGCGTTGTAATCGGGCGAGTTTCTACTTTCAGACGCAACAGGAATTTTTGGGTTGGGTCAATCCGTTCGCGACATATGGGAGTTTGAAACC
The DNA here is from genome assembly GCF_051014685.1 of Ptiloglossa arizonensis. Classification (NCBI taxonomy): domain Eukaryota; kingdom Metazoa; phylum Arthropoda; class Insecta; order Hymenoptera; family Colletidae; genus Ptiloglossa; species Ptiloglossa arizonensis. Next base: position 72,637 of record NW_027479004.1, read on the forward strand.
AAGAAATGGTTGAGAAGGCAAAAAATTTTTCGCAATTCTGCTGCTCCAAACGCTTAACCAGAATGGCCTAGGGAAAAAATACACATACCGTTGTAATCGGGTGAGTTTCTACTTTCAGATGCCATAGGAATTTTTGGGTTAGGTCAATCCGTTCGCGAGATATGGGAATTTGAAGCCAAGAAATGGTTGAGAAGGCAAGAAATTTTTCGCAATTCTGCTGCTCCAAACGCTTAACCAGAATGGCGTAGGGAAAAAATACACATACCGTTGTAATCGGGCGAGTTTCTACTTTCAGATGCAACAGGAATCTTTGGGTTACGTCAATCCGTTCGCGAGATATGGGAGTTTGAAGCTAAGAAATGGTTGAGAAGACAACAAATTTTTCGCACTTCTGCTGCTCCAAACGCTTAACCAGAATGGCCTAGGGAAAAAATACACATACCGTTGTAATCGGGCGAGTTTCTACTTTCAGATGCAATAGGAATTTTTGGGTTATGTCAATCCGTTCGCGAGATATGGGACTTTGAAGCCAAGAAATGGTTGAGAAGGCAAAAAATTTTTCGCAATTCTGCTGCTCCAAACGCTTAACCAGAATGGCCTAGGGAAAAAATACACATACCGTTGTAATCGGGCGAGTTTCTACTCTCAGATGCAACTGGAATTTTTGAGTTACGTCAATCCGTTCGCGAGATATGGGAGTTTGAAGCTAAGAAATGGTTGAGAAGACAACAAATTTTTCGCACTTCTGCTGCTCCAAACGCTTAACCAGAATGGCCTCGGGAAAAAATACACATACCGTTGTAATGGGGCGAGTTTCTACTTTCAGATGCAATAGGAATTTTTGGGTTAGGTCAATCCGTTCGCGAGATATGGGAGTTTGCATCTAAGAAATGGTTGAGAAGACAACAAATTCTTCGCAATTCTGCTGCTCCAAACGCTTAACCAGAATGGCCTAGGGAAAAAATACACATACCGTTGTAATCGGGCGAGTTTCTACTCTCAGATGCAACTGGAATTTTTGAGTTACGTCAATCCGTTCGCGAGATATGGGAGTTTGAAGCTAAGAAATGGTTGAGAAGACAACAAATTTTTCGCACTTCTGCTGCTCCAAACGCTTAACCAGAATGGCCTCGGGAAAAAATACACATACCGTTGTAATGGGGCGAGTTTCTACTTTCAGATGCAATAGGAATTTTTGGGTTAGGTCAATCCGTTCGCGAGATATGGGAGTTTGAATCTAAGAAATGGTTGAGAAGACAACAAATTCTTCGCAATTCTGCTGCTCCAAACGCTTAACCAGAATGGCCTAGGGAAAAAATACACATAGCGTTGTAATCGGGCGAGTTTCTACTTTCAGACGCAACAGGAATTTTGGGGTTAGGTCAATCCGTTCGCGAGATATGGGAGTTTGAAGCCAAGAAATGGTTGAGAAGGCAAAAAATTTTTCGCAATTCTGCTGCTCCAAGCGCTTAACCAGAATGCCCTAGGGAAAAAATACGCATATCGTTGTAATCGCGCGAGTTCCTACTTTCAGATGCAACAGGAATTTTTGGGTTAGGTCAATCCGTTCGCGAGATATGGGAGTTTGAAGCCAAGAAATGGTTGAGAAGGCAAAAAATTTTTCGCAATTCTGCTGCTCCAAGCGCTTAACCAGAATGCCCTAGGGAAAAAATACGCATATCGTTGTAATCGGGCGAGTTCCTACTTTCAGATGCAACAGGAATTTTTGGGTTAGGTCAATCCGTTCGCGAGATATAGGAGTTTGAAGACAAGAAATGGTTGAGAAGGCAAAAAATTTTTCGCAATTCTGCTGCTCCAAACGCTTAACCAGAATGGCCTAGGGAAAAAATACACATACCGTTGTAATCGGGCGAGTTTCTACTCTCAGATGCAACTGGAATTTTTGAGTTACGTCAATCCGTTCGCGAGATATGGGAGTTTGAAGCTAAGGAATGGTTGAGAAGACAACAAATTTTTCGCACTTCTGCTGCTCCAAACGCTTAACCAGAATGGCCTAGGGAAAAAATACGCATACCGTTGTAATCGGGCGAGTTTCTACATTCAGACGCAGCAGGAATTTTTGGGTTTGGTCAATCCGTTCGCGAGATATGGGACTTTGAAGCTAAGAAATGGTTGAGAAGGCAAAAAATTTTTCGCAATTCTGCTGCTCCAAACGCTTAACCAGAATGGCATCGGGAAAAAATACACATACCGTTGTAATGGGACGAGTTTCTACTTTCAGATGCAATAGGAATTTTTGGGTTAGGTCAATCCGTTCGCGAGATATGGGAGTTTGAAGCCAAGAAATGGTTGAGAAGACAACAAATTCTTCGCACTTCTGCTGCTCCAAACGCTTAACCAGAATGGCCTAGGGATAAAATACACATAGCGTTGTAATCGGGCGAGTTTCTAATTTCAGACGCAACAGGAATTTTTGGGTTAGGTCAATCCGTTCGCGAGATATGGGAGTTTGAAGCCAAGAAATGGTTGAGAAGGCAAAAAATTTTTCGCAATTCTGCTGCTCCAAGCGCTTAACCAGAATGCCCTAGGGAAAAAATACGAATATCGTTGTAATCGGGCGAGTTCCTACTTTCAGACGCAACAGGAATTTTTGGGTTATGTCAATCCGTTCGCGAGATATGGGAGTTTGAAGCCAAGAAATGGTTGAGAAGGCAAAAAATTTTTCGCAATTCTGCTGCTCCAAACGCTTAACCAGAATGGCCTAGGGAAAAAATACACATACCGTTGTAATCGGGCGAGTTTCTACTTTCAGATGCAATAGGAATTTTTGGGTTATGTCAATCCGTTCGCGAGATATGGGACTTTGAAGCCAAGAAATGGTTGAGAAGGCAAAAAATTTTTCGCAATTCTGCTGCTCCAAACGCTTAACCAGAATGGCCTAGGGAAAAAATACGCATACCGTTGTAATCGGGCGAGTTTCTACATTCAGACGCAGCAGGAATTTTTGGGTTTGGTCAATCCGTTCGCGAGATATGGGACTTTGAAGCTAAGAAATGGTTGAGAAGGCAAAAAATTTTTCGCAATTCTGCTGCTCCAAACGCTTAACCAGAATGGCCTCGGGAAAAAATACACATACCGTTGTAATGGGACGAGTTTCTACATTCAGACGCAGCAGGAATTTTTGGGTTTGGTCAATCCGTTCGCGAGATATGGGACTTTGAAGCTAAGAAATGGTTGAGAAGGCAAAAAATTTTTCGCAATTCTGCTGCTCCAAACGCTTAACCAGAATGGCATCGGGAAAAAATACACATACCGTTGTAATGGGACGAGTTTCTACTTTCAGATGCAATAGGAATTTTTGGGTTAGGTCAATCCGTTCGCGAGATATGGGAGTTTGAAGCCAAGAAATGGTGGAGAAGACAACAAATTCTTCGCAATTCTGCTGCTCCAAACGCTTAACCAGAATGGCCTAGGGAAAAAATACACATAGCGTTGTAATCGGGCGAGTTTCTACTTTCAGACGCAACAGGAATTTTTGGGTTAGGTCAATCCGTTCGCGAGATATGGGAGTTTGAAGCCAAGAAATGGTTGAGAAGGCAAAAAATTTTTCGCAATTCTGCTGCTCCAAGCGCTTAACCAGAATGCCCTAGGGAAAAAATACGCATATCGTTGTAATCGGGCGAGTTCCTACTTTCAGACGCAACAGGAATTTTTGGGTTATGTCAATCCGTTCGCGAGATATGGGAGTTTGAAGCCAAGAAATGGTTGAGAAGGCAAAAAATTTTTCGCAATTCTGCTGCTCCAAACGATTAACCAGAATGGCCTAGGGAAAAAATACACATACCGTTGTAATCGGGCGAGTTTCTACTTTCAGATGCAATAGGAATTTTTGGGTTATGTCAATCCGTTCGCGAGATATGGGACTTTGAAGCCAAGAAATGGTTGAGAAGGCAAAAAATTTTTCGCAATTCTGCTGCTCCAAACGCTTAACCAGAATGGCCTAGGGAAAAAATACACATACCGTTGTAATCGGGCGAGTTTCTACTCTCAGATGCAACTGGAATTTTTGAGTTACGTCAATCCGTTCGCGAGATATGGGAGTTTGAAGCTAAGAAATGGTTGAGAAGACAACAAATTTTTCGCACTTCTGCTGCTCCAAACGCTTAACCAGAATGGCCTAGGGAAAAAATACGCATACCGTTGTAATCGGGCGAGTTTCTACATTCAGACGCAGCAGAAATTTTTGGGTTTGGTCAATCCGTTCGCGAGATATGGGACTTTGAAGCTAAGAAATGGTTGAGAAGGCAAAAAATTCTTCGCAATTCTGCTGCTCCAAACGCTTAACCAGAATGGCCTAGGGAAAAAATACACATAGCGTTGTAATCGGGCGAGTTTCTACTTTCAGACGCAACAGGAATTTTTGGGTTAGGTCAATCCGTTCGCGAGATATGGGAGTTTGAAGCCAAGAAATGGTTGAGAAGGCAAAAAATTTTTCGCAATTCTGCTGCTCCAAGCGCTTAACCAGAATGCCCTAGGGAAAAAATACGCATATCGTTGTAATCGGGCGAGTTCCTACTTTCAGAAGCAACAGGAATTTTTGGGTTATGTCAATCCGTTCGCGAGATATGGGAGTTTGAAGCCAAGAAATGGTTGAGAAGGCAAAAAATTTTTCGCAATTCTGCTGCTCCAGACGCTTAACCAGAATGGCCTAGGGAAAAAATACACATACCGTTGTAATCGGGCGAGTTTCTACTTTCAAATGCAATAGGAATTTTTGGGTTATGTCAATCCGTTCGCGAGATATGGGACTTTGAAGCCAAGAAATGGTTGAGAAGGCAAAAAATTTTTCGCAATTCTGCTGCTCCAAACGCTTAACCAGAATGGCCTAGGGAAAAAATACACATACCGTTGTAATCGGGCGAGTTTCTACTCTCAGATGCAACTGGAATTTTTGAGTTACGTCAATCCGTTCGCGAGATATGGGAGTTTGAAGCTAAGAAATGGTTGAGAAGACAACAAATTTTTCGCACTTCTGCTGCTCCAAACGCTTAACCAGAATGGCCTAGGGAAAAAATACGCATACCGTTGTAATCGGGCGAGTTTCTACTTTCAGACGCAGCAGGAATTTTTGGGTTTGGTCAATCCGTTCGCGAGATATGGGACTTTGAAGCTAAGAAATGGTTGAGAACGCAAAAAATTTTTCGCAATTCTGCTGCTCCAAACGCTTAACCAGAATGGCCTCGGGAAAAAATACACATACCGTTGTAATGGGGCGAGTTTCTACTTTCAGATGCAATAGGAATTTTTGGGTTAGGTCAATCCGTTCGCGAGATATGGGAGTTTGAAGCCAAGAAATGGTTGAGAAGGCAAAAAATTTTTCGCAATTCTGCTGCTCCAAGCGCTTAACCAGAATGGCCTAGGGAAAAAATACGCATACCGTTGTAATCGGGCGAGTTTCTACTTTCAGACGCAGCAGGAATTTTTGGGTTTGGTCAATCCGTTCGCGAGATATGGGACTTTGAAGCTAAGAAATGGTTGAGAACGCAAAAAATTTTTCGCAATTCTGCTGCTCCAAACGCTTAACCAGAATGGCCTCGGGAAAAAATACACATACCGTTGTAATGGGGCGAGTTTCTACTTTCAGATGCAATAGGAATTTTTGGGTTAGGTCAATCCTTTCGCGAGATATGGGAGTTTGAAGCCAAGAAATGGTTGAGAAGGCAAAAAATTTTTCGCAATTCTGCTGCTCCAAGCGCTTAACCAGAATGGCCTAGGGAAAAAATACGCATATCGTTGTAATCGGGCGAGTTCCTACTTTCAGATGCAATAGGAACTTCTGGGTTTGGTCAATCCGTTCGCGAGATATGGGACTTTGAAGCTAAGAAATGGTTGAGAACGCAAAAAATTTTTCGCAATTCTGCTGCTCCAAACGCTTAACCAGAATGGCCTCGGGAAAAAATACACATACCGTTGTAATGGGGCGAGTTTCTGCTTTCAGATGCAATAGGAATTTTTGGGTTAGGTCAATCCGTACGCGATATATGGGAGTTTGAAGCCAAGAAATGGTTGAGAAGGCAAAAAATTTTTCGCAATTCTGCTGCTCCAAGCGCTTAACCAGAATGGCCTAGGGAAAAAATACGCATATCGTTGTAATCGGGCGAGTTCCTACTTTCAGACGCAGCAGGAACTTCTGGGTTTGGTCAATCCGTTCGCGAGATATGGGAGTTTGAATCTAAGAAATGGTTGAGAAGACAACAAATTCTTCGCACTTCTGCTGCTCCAAACGCTTAACCAGAATGGCCTAGGGAAAAAATACACATAGCGTTGTAATCGGGCGAGTTTCTACTTTCAGACGCAACAGGAATTTTTGGGTTAGGTCAATCCGTTCGCGAGATATGGGAGTTTGAAGCCAAGAAATGGTTGAGAAGGCAAAAAATTTTTCGCAATTCTGCTGCTCCAAGCGCTTAACCAGAATGCCCTAGGGAAAAAATACGCATATCGTTGTAATCGGGCGAGTTCCTACTTTCAGACGCAACAGGAATTTTTGGGTTATGTCAATCCGTTCGCGAGATATGGGAGTTTGAAGCCAAGAAATGGTTGAGAAGGCAAAAAATTTTTCGCAATTCTGCTGCTCCAAACGCTTAACCAGAATGGCCTAGGGAAAAAATACACATACCGTTGTAATCGGGCGAGTTTCTACTTTCAGATGCAATAGGAATTTTTGGGTTATGTCAATCCGTTCGCGAGATATGGGACTTTGAAGCCAAGAAATGGTTGAGAAGGCAAAAAATTTTTCGCAATTCTGCTGCTCCAAACGCTTAACCAGAATGGCCTAGGGAAAAAATACACATACCGTTGTAATCGGGCGAGTTTCTACTCTCAGATGCAACTGGAATTTCTGAGGTACGTCAATCCGTTCGCGAGATATGGGAGTTTGAAGCTAAGAAATGGTTGAGAAGACAACAAATTTTTCGCACTTCTGCTGCTCCAAACGCTTAACCAGAATGGCCTAGGGAAAAAATACGCATACCGTTGTAATCGGGCGAGTTTCTACATTCAGACGCAGTAGGAATTTTTGGGTTTGGTCAATCCGTTCGCGAGATATGGGACTTTGAAGCTAAGAAATGGTTGAGAAGGCAAAAAATTTTTCGCAATTCTGCTGCTCCAAACGCTTAACCAGAATGGCCTCGGGAAAAAATACACATACCGTTGTAATGGGACGAGTTTCTACATTCAGACGCAGCAGGAATTTTTGGGTTTGGTCAATCCGTTCGCGAGATATGGGACTTTGAAGCTAAGAAATGGTTAAGAAGGCAAAAAATTTTTCGCAATTCTGCTGCTCCAAACGCTTAACCAGAATTGCATCGGGAAAAAATGCACATACCGTTGTAATGGGACGAGTTTCTACTTTCAGATGCAATAGGAATTTTTGGGTTAGGTCAATCCGTTCGCGAGATATGGGAGTTTGAAGCCAAGAAATGGTTGAGAAGACAACAAATTCTTCGCAATTCTGCTGCTCCAAACGCTTAACCAGAATGGCCTAGGGAAAAAATACACATAGCGTTGTAATCGGGCGAGTTTCTACTTTCAGACGCAACAGGAATTTTTGGGTTAGGTCAATCCGTTCGCGAGATATGGGAGTTTGAAGCCAAGAAATGGTTGAGAAGGCAAAAAATTTTTCGCAATTCTGCTGCTCCAAGCGCTTAACCAGAATGCCCTAGGGAAAAAATACGCATATCGTTGTAATCGGGCGAGTTCCTACTTTCAGACGCAACAGGAATTTTTGGGTTATGTCAATCCGTTCGCGAGATATGGGAGTTTGAAGCCAAGAAATGGTTGAGAAGGCAAAAAATTTTTCGCAATTCTGCTGCTCCAAACGCTTAACCAGAATGGCCTAGGGAAAAAATACACATACCGTTGTAATCGGGCGAGTTTCTACTTTCAGATGCAATAGGAATTTTTGGGTTATGTCAATCCGTTCGCGAGATATGGGACTTTGAAGCCAAGAAATGGTTGAGAAGGCAAAAAATTTTTCGCAATTTTGCTGCTCCAAACGCTTAACCAGAATGGCCTAGGGACAAAATACACATACCGTTGTAATCGGGCGAGTTTCTACTCTCAGATGCAACTGGAATTTTTGAGTTACGTCAATCCGTTCGCGAGATATGGGAGTTTGAAGCTAAGAAATGGTTGAGAAGACAACAAATTTTTCGCACTTCTGCTGCTCCAAACGCTTAACCAGAATGGCCTAGGGAAAAAATACACATACCGTTGTAATCGGGCGAGTTTCTACTTTCAGATGCAATAGGAATTTTTGGGTTATGTCAATCCGTTCGCGAGATATGGGACTTTGAAGCCAAGAAATGGTTGAGAAGGCAAAAAATTCTTCGCAATTCTGCTGCTCCAAACGCTTAACCAGAACGGCCTAGGGAAAAAATACACATAGCGTTGTAATCGGGCGAGTTTCTACTTTCAGACGCAATAGGAATTTTTGGGTTAGGTCAATCCGTTCGCGAGATATGGGAGTTTGAAGCCAAGAAATGGTTGAGAAGGCAAAAAATTTTTCGCAATTCTGCTGCTCCAAGCGCTTAACCAGAATGCCCTAGGGAAAAAATACGCATATCGTTGTAATCGGGCGAGTTCCTACTTTCAGACGCAACAGGAATTTTTGGGTTATGTCAATCCGTTCGCGAGATATGGGAGTTTGAAGCCAAGAAATGGTTGAGAAGGCAAAAAATTTTTCGCAATTCTGCTGCTCCAAACGCTTAACCAGAATGGCCTAGGGAAAAAATACACATACCGTTGTAATCGGGCGAGTTTCTACTTTCAGATGCAATAGGAATTTTTGGGTTATGTCAATCCGTTCGCGAGATATGGGACTTTGAAGCCAAGAAATGGTTGAGAAGGCAAAAAATTTTTCGCAATTCTGCTGCTCCAAACGCTTAACCAGAATGGCCTAGGGAAAAAATACACATACCGTTGTAATCGGGCGAGTTTCTACTCTCAGATGCAACTGGAATTTTTGAGTTACGTCAATCCGTTCGCGAGATATGGGAGTTTGAAGCTAAGAAATGGTTGAGAAGACAACAAATTTTTCGCACTTCTGCTGCTCCAAACGCTTAACCAGAATGGCCTAGGGAAAAAATACACATACCGTTGTAATCGGGCGAGTTTCTACTTTCAGATGCAATAGGAATTTTTGGGTTATGTCAATCCGTTCGCGAGATATGGGACTTTGAAGCCAAGAAATGGTTGAGAAGGCAAAAAATTTTTCGCAATTCTGCTGCTCCAAACGCTTAACCAGAATGGCCTAGGGAAAAAATACACATACCGTTGTAATCGGGCGAGTTTCTACTCTCAGATGCAACTGGAATTTTTGAGTTACGTCAATCCGTTCGCGAGATATGGGAGTTTGAAGCTAAGAAATGGTTGAGAAGACAACAAATTTTTCGCACTTCTGCTGCTCCAAACGCTTAACCAGAATGGCCTCGGGAAAAAATACACATACCGTTGTAATGGGGCGAGTTTCTACTTTCAGATGCAATAGGAATTTTTGGGTTAGGTCAATCCGTTCGCGAGATATGGGAGTTTGCATCTAAGAAATGGTTGAGAAGACAACAAATTCTTCGCAATTCTGCTGCTCCAAACGCTTAACCAGAATGGCCTAGGGAAAAAATACACATACCGTTGTAATCGGGCGAGTTTCTACTCTCAGATGCAACTGGAATTTTTGAGTTACGTCAATCCGTTCGCGAGATATGGGAGTTTGAAGCTAAGAAATGGTTGAGAAGACAACAAATTTTTCGCACTTCTGCTGCTCCAAACGCTTAACCAGAATGGCCTCGGGAAAAAATACACATACCGTTGTAATGGGGCGAGTTTCTACTTTCAGATGCAATAGGAATTTTTGGGTTAGGTCAATCCGTTCGCGAGATATGGGAGTTTGAATCTAAGAAATGGTTGAGAAGACAACAAATTCTTCGCAATTCTGCTGCTCCAAACGCTTAACCAGAATGGCCTAGGGAAAAAATACACATAGCGTTGTAATCGGGCGAGTTTCTACTTTCAGACGCAACAGGAATTTTGGGGTTAGGTCAATCCGTTCGCGAGATATGGGAGTTTGAAGCCAAGAAATGGTTGAGAAGGCAAAAAATTTTTCGCAATTCTGCTGCTCCAAGCGCTTAACCAGAATGCCCTAGGGAAAAAATACGCATATCGTTGTAATCGCGCGAGTTCCTACTTTCAGATGCAACAGGAATTTTTGGGTTAGGTCAATCCGTTCGCGAGATATGGGAGTTTGAAGCCAAGAAATGGTTGAGAAGGCAAAAAATTTTTCGCAATTCTGCTGCTCCAAGCGCTTAACCAGAATGCCCTAGGGAAAAAATACGCATATCGTTGTAATCGGGCGAGTTCCTACTTTCAGATGCAACAGGAATTTTTGGGTTAGGTCAATCCGTTCGCGAGATATAGGAGTTTGAAGACAAGAAATGGTTGAGAAGGCAAAAAATTTTTCGCAATTCTGCTGCTCCAAACGCTTAACCAGAATGGCCTAGGGAAAAAATACACATACCGTTGTAATCGGGCGAGTTTCTACTCTCAGATGCAACTGGAATTTTTGAGTTACGTCAATCCGTTCGCGAGATATGGGAGTTTGAAGCTAAGGAATGGTTGAGAAGACAACAAATTTTTCGCACTTCTGCTGCTCCAAACGCTTAACCAGAATGGCCTAGGGAAAAAATACGCATACCGTTGTAATCGGGCGAGTTTCTACATTCAGACGCAGCAGGAATTTTTGGGTTTGGTCAATCCGTTCGCGAGATATGGGACTTTGAAGCTAAGAAATGGTTGAGAAGGCAAAAAATTTTTCGCAATTCTGCTGCTCCAAACGCTTAACCAGAATGGCATCGGGAAAAAATACACATACCGTTGTAATGGGACGAGTTTCTACTTTCAGATGCAATAGGAATTTTTGGGTTAGGTCAATCCGTTCGCGAGATATGGGAGTTTGAAGCCAAGAAATGGTTGAGAAGACAACAAATTCTTCGCACTTCTGCTGCTCCAAACGCTTAACCAGAATGGCCTAGGGATAAAATACACATAGCGTTGTAATCGGGCGAGTTTCTACTTTCAGACGCAACAGGAATTTTTGGGTTAGGTCAATCCGTTCGCGAGATATGGGAGTTTGAAGCCAAGAAATGGTTGAGAAGGCAAAAAATTTTTCGCAATTCTGCTGCTCCAAGCGCTTAACCAGAATGCCCTAGGGAAAAAATACGAATATCGTTGTAATCGGGCGAGTTCCTACTTTCAGACGCAACAGGAATTTTTGGGTTATGTCAATCCGTTCGCGAGATATGGGAGTTTGAAGCCAAGAAATGGTTGAGAAGGCAAAAAATTTTTCGCAATTCTGCTGCTCCAAACGCTTAACCAGAATGGCCTAGGGAAAAAATACACATACCGTTGTAATCGGGCGAGTTTCTACTTTCAGATGCAATAGGAATTTTTGGGTTATGTCAATCCGTTCGCGAGATATGGGTCTTTGAAGCCAAGAAATGGTTGAGAAGGCAAAAAATTTTTCGCAATTCTGCTGCTCCAAACGCTTAACCAGAATGGCCTAGGGAAAAAATACGCATACCGTTGTAATCGGGCGAGTTTCTACATTCAGACGCAGCAGGAATTTTTGGGTTTGGTCAATCCGTTCGCGAGATATGGGACTTTGAAGCTAAGAAATGGTTGAGAAGGCAAAAAATTTTTCGCAATTCTGCTGCTCCAAACGCTTAACCAGAATGGCCTCGGGAAAAAATACACATACCGTTGTAATGGGACGAGTTTCTACATTCAGACGCAGCAGGAATTTTTGGGTTTGGTCAATCCGTTCGCGAGATATGGGACTTTGAAGCTAAGAAATGGTTGAGAAGGCAAAAAATTTTTCGCAATTCTGCTGCTCCAAACGCTTAACCAGAATGGCATCGGGAAAAAATACACATACCGTTGTAATGGGACGAGTTTCTACTTTCAGATGCAATAGGAATTTTTGGGTTAGGTCAATCCGTTCGCGAGATATGGGAGTTTGAAGCCAAGAAATGGTGGAGAAGACAACAAATTCTTCGCAATTCTGCTGCTCCAAACGCTTAACCAGAATGGCCTAGGGAAAAAATACACATAGCGTTGTAATCGGGCGAGTTTCTACTTTCAGACGCAACAGGAATTTTTGGGTTAGGTCAATCCGTTCGCGAGATATGGGAGTTTGAAGCCAAGAAATGGTTGAGAAGGCAAAAAATTTTTCGCAATTCTGCTGCTCCAAGCGCTTAACCAGAATGCCCTAGAGAAAAAATACGCATATCGTTGTAATCGGGCGAGTTCCTACTTTCAGACGCAACAGGAATTTTTGGGTTATGTCAATCCGTTCGCGAGATATGGGAGTTTGAAGCCAAGAAATGGTTGAGAAGGCAAAAAATTTTTCGCAATTCTGCTGCTCCAAACGATTAACCAGAATGGCCTAGGGAAAAAATACACATACCGTTGTAATCGGGCGAGTTTCTACTTTCAGATGCAATAGGAATTTTTGGGTTATGTCAATCCGTTCGCGAGATATGGGACTTTGAAGCCAAGAAATGGTTGAGAAGGCAAAAAATTTTTCGCAATTCTGCTGCTCCAAACGCTTAACCAGAATGGCCTAGGGAAAAAATACACATACCGTTGTAATCGGGCGAGTTTCTACTCTCAGATGCAACTGGAATTTTTGAGTTACGTCAATCCGTTCGCGAGATATGGGAGTTTGAAGCTAAGAAATGGTTGAGAAGACAACAAATTTTTCGCACTTCTGCTGCTCCAAACGCTTAACCAGAATGGCCTAGGGAAAAAATACGCATACCGTTGTAATCGGGCGAGTTTCTACATTCAGACGCAGCAGAAATTTTTGGGTTTGGTCAATCCGTTCGCGAGATATGGGACTTTGAAGCTAAGAAATGGTTGAGAAGGCAAAAAATTCTTCGCAATTCTGCTGCTCCAAACGCTTAACCAGAATGGCCTAGGGAAAAAATACACATAGCGTTGTAATCGGGCGAGTTTCTACTTTCAGACGCAACAGGAATTTTTGGGTTAGGTCAATCCGTTCGCGAGATATGGGAGTTTGAAGCCAAGAAATGGTTGAGAAGGCAAAAAATTTTTCGCAATTCTGCTGCTCCAAGCGCTTAACCAGAATGCCCTAGGGAAAAAATACGCATATCGTTGTAATCGGGCGAGTTCCTACTTTCAGAAGCAACAGGAATTTTTGGGTTATGTCAATCCGTTCGCGAGATATGGGAGTTTGAAGCCAAGAAATGGTTGAGAAGGCAAAAAATTTTTCGCAATTCTGCTGCTCCAGACGCTTAACCAGAATGGCCTAGGGAAAAAATACACATACCGTTGTAATCGGGCGAGTTTCTACTTTCAAATGCAATAGGAATTTTTGGGTTATGTCAATCCGTTCGCGAGATATGGGACTTTGAAGCCAAGAAATGGTTGAGAAGGCAAAAAATTTTTCGCAATTCTGCTGCTCCAAACGCTTAACCAGAATGGCCTAGGGAAAAAATACACATACCGTTGTAATCGGGCGAGTTTCTACTCTCAGATGCAACTGGAATTTTTGAGTTACGTCAATCCGTTCGCGAGATATGGGAGTTTGAAGCTAAGAAATGGTTGAGAAGACAACAAATTTTTCGCACTTCTGCTGCTCCAAACGCTTAACCAGAATGGCCTAGGGAAAAAATACGCATACCGTTGTAATCGGGCGAGTTTCTACTTTCAGACGCAGCAGGAATTTTTGGGTTTGGTCAATCCGTTCGCGAGATATGGGACTTTGAAGCTAAGAAATGGTTGAGAACGCAAAAAATTTTTCGCAATTCTGCTGCTCCAAACGCTTAACCAGAATGGCCTCGGGAAAAAATACACATACCGTTGTAATGGGGCGAGTTTCTACTTTCAGATGCAATAGGAATTTTTGGGTTAGGTCAATCCGTTCGCGAGATATGGGAGTTTGAAGCCAAGAAATGGTTGAGAAGGCAAAAAATTTTTCGCAATTCTGCTGCTCCAAGCGCTTAACCAGAATGGCCTAGGGAAAAAATACGCATACCGTTGTAATCGGGCGAGTTTCTACTTTCAGACGCAGCAGGAATTTTTGGGTTTGGTCAATCCGTTCGCGAGATATGGGACTTTGAAGCTAAGAAATGGTTGAGAACGCAAAAAATTTTTCGCAATTCTGCTGCTCCAAACGCTTAACCAGAATGGCCTCGGGAAAAAATACACATACCGTTGTAATGGGGCGAGTTTCTACTTTCAGATGCAATAGGAATTTTTGGGTTAGGTCAATCCTTTCGCGAGATATGGGAGTTTGAAGCCAAGAAATGGTTGAGAAGGCAAAAAATTTTTCGCAATTCTGCTGCTCCAAGCGCTTAACCAGAATGGCCTAGGGAAAAAATACGCATATCGTTGTAATCGGGCGAGTTCCTACTTTCAGACGCAGCAGGAACTTCTGGGTTTGGTCAATCCGTTCGCGAGATATGGGACTTTGAAGCTAAGAAATGGTTGAGAACGCAAAAAATTTTTCGCAATTCTGCTGCTCCAAACGCTTAACCAGAATGGCCTCGGGAAAAAATACACATACCGTTGTAATGGGGCGAGTTTCTGCTTTCAGATGCAATAGGAATTTTTGGGTTAGGTCAATCCGTACGCGATATATGGGAGTTTGAAGCCAAGAAATGGTTGAGAAGGCAAAAAATTTTTCGCAATTCTGCTGCTCCAAGCGCTTAACCAGAATGGCCTAGGGAAAAAATACGCATATCGTTGTAATCGGGCGAGTTCCTACTTTCAGACGCAGCAGGAACTTCTGGGTTTGGTCAATCCGTTCGCGAGATATGGGAGTTTGAATCTAAGAAATGGTTGAGAAGACAACAAATTCTTCGCACTTCTGCTGCTCCAAACGCTTAACCAGAATGGCCTAGGGAAAAAATACACATAGCGTTGTAATCGGGCGAGTTTCTACTTTCAGACGCAACAGGAATTTTTGGGTTAGGTCAATCCGTTCGCGAGATATGGGAGTTTGAAGCCAAGAAATGGTTGAGAAGGCAAAAAATTTTTCGCAATTCTGCTGCTCCAAGCGCTTAACCAGAATGCCCTAGGGAAAAAATACGCATATCGTTGTAATCGGGCGAGTTCCTACTTTCAGACGCAACAGGAATTTTTGGGTTATGTCAATCCGTTCGCGAGATATGGGAGTTTGAAGCCAAGAAATGGTTGAGAAGGCAAAAAATTTTTCGCAATTCTGCTGCTCCAAACGCTTAACCAGAATGGCCTAGGGAAAAAATACACATACCGTTGTAATCGGGCGAGTTTCTACTTTCAGATGCAATAGGAATTTTTGGGTTATGTCAATCCGTTCGCGAGATATGGGACTTTGAAGCCAAGAAATGGTTGAGAAGGCAAAAAATTTTTCGCAATTCTGCTGCTCCAAACGCTTAACCAGAATGGCCTAGGGAAAAAATACACATACCGTTGTAATCGGGCGAGTTTCTACTCTCAGATGCAACTGGAATTTCTGAGTTACGTCAATCCGTTCGCGAGATATGGGAGTTTGAAGCTAAGAAATGGTTGAGAAGACAACAAATTTTTCGCACTTCTGCTGCTCCAAACGCTTAACCAGAATGGCCTAGGGAAAAAATACGCATACCGTTGTAATCGGGCGAGTTTCTACATTCAGACGCAGCAGGAATTTTTGGGTTTGGTCAATCCGTTCGCGAGATATGGGACTTTGAAGCTAAGAAATGGTTGAGAAGGCAAAAAATTTTTCGCAATTCTGCTGCTCCAAACGCTTAACCAGAATGGCCTCGGGAAAAAATACACATACCGTTGTAATGGGACGAGTTTCTACATTCAGACGCAGCAGGAATTTTTGGGTTTGGTCAATCCGTTCGCGAGATATGGGACTTTGAAGCTAAGAAATGGTTAAGAAGGCAAAAAATTTTTCGCAATTCTGCTGCTCCAAACGCTTAACCAGAATTGCATCGGGAAAAAATACACATACCGTTGTAATGGGACGAGTTTCTACTTTCAGATGCAATAGGAATTTTTGGGTTAGGTCAATCCGTTCGCGAGATATGGGAGTTTGAAGCCAAGAAATGGTTGAGAAGACAACAAATTCTTCGCAATTCTGCTGCTCCAAACGCTTAACCAGAATGGCCTAGGGAAAAAATACACATAGCGTTGTAATCGGGCGAGTTTCTACTTTCAGACGCAACAGGAATTTTTGGGTTAGGTCAATCCGTTCGCGAGATATGGGAGTTTGAAGCCAAGAAATGGTTGAGAAGGCAAAAAATTTTTCGCAATTCTGCTGCTCCAAGCGCTTAACCAGAATGCCCTAGGGAAAAAATACGCATATCGTTGTAATCGGGCGAGTTCCTACTTTCAGACGCAACAGGAATTTTTGGGTTATGTCAATCCGTTCGCGAGATATGGGAGTTTGAAGCCAAGAAATGGTTGAGAAGGCAAAAAATTTTTCGCAATTCTGCTGCTCCAAACGCTTAACCAGAATGGCCTAGGGAAAAAATACACATACCGTTGTAATCGGGCGAGTTTCTACTTTCAGATGCAATAGGAATTTTTGGGTTATGTCAATCCGTTCGCGAGATATGGGACTTTGAAGCCAAGAAATGGTTGAGAAGGCAAAAAATTTTTCGCAATTTTGCTGCTCCAAACGCTTAACCAGAATGGCCTAGGGACAAAATACACATACCGTTGTAATCGGGCGAGTTTCTACTCTCAGATGCAACTGGAATTTTTGAGTTACGTCAATCCGTTCGCGAGATATGGGAGTTTGAAGCTAAGAAATGGTTGAGAAGACAACAAATTTTTCGCACTTCTGCTGCTCCAAACGCTTAACCAGAATGGCCTAGGGAAAAAATACACATACCGTTGTAATCGGGCGAGTTTCTACTTTCAGATGCAATAGGAATTTTTGGGTTATGTCAATCCGTTCGCGAGATATGGGACTTTGAAGCCAAGAAATGGTTGAGAAGGCAAAAAATTCTTCGCAATTCTGCTGCTCCAAACGCTTAACCAGAACGGCCTAGGGAAAAAATACACATAGCGTTGTAATCGGGCGAGTTTCTACTTTCAGACGCAATAGGAATTTTTGGGTTAGGTCAATCCGTTCGCGAGATATGGGAGTTTGAAGCCAAGAAATGGTTGAGAAGGCAAAAAATTTTTCGCAATTCTGCTGCTCCAAGCGCTTAACCAGAATGCCCTAGGGAAAAAATACGCATATCGTTGTAATCGGGCGAGTTCCTACTTTCAGACGCAACAGGAATTTTTGGGTTATGTCAATCCGTTCGCGAGATATGGGAGTTTGAAGCCAAGAAATGGTTGAGAAGGCAAAAAATTTTTCGCAATTCTGCTGCTCCAAACGCTTAACCAGAATGGCCTAGGGAAAAAATACACATACCGTTGTAATCGGGCGAGTTTCTACTTTCAGATGCAATAGGAATTTTTGGGTTATGTCAATCCGTTCGCGAGATATGGGACTTTGAAGCCAAGAATGGTTGAGAAGGCAAAAATATTTTTCGCAATCTGCTGCTCCAAACGCTTAACCAGAATGGCCTAGGGAAAAAATACACATACCGTTGTAATCGGGCGAGTTTCTACTCTCAGATGCAACTGGAATTTTTGAGTTACGTCAATCCGTTCGCGAGATATGGGAGTTTGAAGCTAAGAAATGGTTGAGAAGACAACAAATTTTTCGCACTTCTGCTGCTCCAAACGCTTAACCAGAATGGCCTAGGGAAAAAATACGCATACCGTTGTAATCGGGCGAGTTTCTACATTCAGACGCAGCAGGAATTTTTGGGTTTGGTCAATCCGTTCGCGAGATATGGGACTTTGAAGCTAAGAAATGGTTGAGAAGGCAAAAAATTCTTCGCAATTCTGCTGCTCCAAACGCTTAACCAGAATGGCCTAGGGAAAAAATACACATAGCGTTGTAATCGGGCGAGTTTCTACTTTCAGACGCAACAGGAATTTTTGGGTTAGGTCAATCCGTTCGCGAGATATGGGAGTTTGAAGCCAAGAAATGGTTGAGAAGGCAAAAAATTTTTCGCAATTCTGCTGCTCCAAACGCTTAACCAGAATGGCGTAGGGAAAAAATACACATACCGTTGTAATCGGGCGAGTTTCTACTTTCAGATGCAACAGGAATCTTTGGGTTACGTCAATCCGTTCGCGAGATATGGGAGTTTGAAGCTAAGAAATGGTTGAGAAGACAACAAATTTTTCGCACTTCTGCTGCTCCAAACGCTTAACCAGAATGGCCTAGGGAAAAAATACACATACCGTTGTAATCGGGCGAGTTTCTACTTTCAGATGCAATAGGAATTTTTGGGTTATGTCAATCCGTTCGCGAGATATGGGACTTTGAAGCCAAGAAATGGTTGAGAAGGCAAAAAATTTTTCGCAATTCTGCTGCTCCAAACGCTTAACCAGAATGGCCTAGGGAAAAAATACACATACCGTTGTAATCGGGCGAGTTTCTACTCTCAGATGCAACTGGAATTTTTGAGTTACGTCAATCCGTTCGCGAGATATGGGAGTTTGAAGCTAAGAAATGGTTGAGAAGACAACAAATTTTTCGCACTTCTGCTGCTCCAAACGCTTAACCAGAATGGCCTCGGGAAAAAATACACATACCGTTGTAATGGGGCGAGTTTCTACTTTCAGATGCAATAGGAATTTTTGGGTTAGGTCAATCCGTTCGCGAGATATGGGAGTTTGAATCTAAGAAATGGTTGAGAAGACAACAAATTCTTCGCAATTCTGCTGCTCCAAACGCTTAACCAGAATGGCCTAGGGAAAAAATACACATAGCGTTGTAATCGGGCGAGTTTCTACTTTCAGACGCAACAGGAATTTTGGGGTTAGGTCAATCCGTTCGCGAGACATGGGAGTTTGAAGCCAAGATATGGTTGAGAAGGCAAAAAATTTTTCGCAATTCTGCTGCTCCAAGCGCTTAACCAGAATGCCCTAGGGAAAAAATACGCATATCGTTGTAATCGCGCGAGTTCCTACTTTCAGATGCAACAGGAATTTTTGGGTTAGGTCAATCCGTTCGCGAGATATGGGAGTTTGAAGCCAAGAAATGGTTGAGAAGGCAAAAAATTTTTCGCAATTCTGCTGCTCCAAGCGCTTAACCAGAATGCCCTAGGGAAAAAATACGCATATCGTTGTAATCGGGCGAGTTCCTACTTTCAGATGCAACAGGAATTTTTGGGTTAGGTCAATCCGTTCGCGAGATATAGGAGTTTGAAGACAAGAAATGGTTGAGAAGGCAAAAAATTTTTCGCAATTCTGCTGCTCCAAACGCTTAACCAGAATGGCCTAGGGAAAAAATACACATACCGTTGTAATCGGGCGAGTTTCTACTCTCAGATGCAACTGGAATTTTTGAGTTACGTCAATCCGTTCGCGAGATATGGGAGTTTGAAGCTAAGGAATGGTTGAGAAGACAACAAATTTTTCGCACTTCTGCTGCTCCAAACGCTTAACCAGAATGGCCTAGGGAAAAAATACGCATACCGTTGTAATCGGGCGAGTTTCTACATTCAGACGCAGCAGGAATTTTTGGGTTTGGTCAATCCGTTCGCGAGATATGGGACTTTGAAGCTAAGAAATGGTTGAGAAGGCAAAAAATTTTTCGCAATTCTGCTGCTCCAAACGCTTAACCAGAATGGCCTCGGGAAAAAATACACATACCGTTGTAATGGGACGAGTTTCTACATTCAGACGCAGCAGGAATTTTTGGGTTTGGTCAATCCGTTCGCGAGATATGGGACTTTGAAGCTAAGAAATGGTTGAGAAGGCAAAAAATTTTTCGCAATTCTGCTGCTCCAAACGCTTAACCAGAATGGCATCGGGAAAAAATACACATACCGTTGCAATGGGACGAGTTTCTACTTTCAGATGCAATAGGAATTTTTGGGTTAGGTCAATCCGTTCGCGAGATATGGGAGTTTGAAGCCAAGAAATGGTTGAGAAGACAACAAATTCTTCGCACTTCTGCTGCTCCAAACGCTTAACCAGAATGGCCTAGGGATAAAATACACATAGCGTTGTAATCGGGCGAGTTTCTACTTTCAGACGCAACAGGAATTTTTGGGTTAGGTCAATCCGTTCGCGAGATATGGGAGTTTGAAGCCAAGAAATGGTTGAGAAGGCAAAAAATTTTTCGCAATTCTGCTGCTCCAAGCGCTTAACCAGAATGCCCTAGGGAAAAAATACGAATATCGTTGTAATCGGGCGAGTTCCTACTTTCAGACGCAACAGGAATTTTTGGGTTATGTCAATCCGTTCGCGAGATATGGGAGTTTGAAGCCAAGAAATGGTTGAGAAGGCAAAAAATTTTTCGCAATTCTGCTGCTCCAAACGCTTAACCAGAATGGCCTAGGGAAAAAATACACATACCGTTGTAATCGGGCGAGTTTCTACTTTCAGATGCAATAGGAATTTTTGGGTTATGTCAATCCGTTCGCGAGATATGGGACTTTGAAGCCAAGAAATGGTTGAGAAGGCAAAAAATTTTTCGCAATTCTGCTGCTCCAAACGCTTAACCAGAATGGCCTAGGGAAAAAATACGCATACCGTTGTAATCGGGCGAGTTTCTACATTCAGACGCAGCAGGAATTTTTGGGTTTGGTCAATCCGTTCGCGAGATATGGGACTTTGAAGCTAAGAAATGGTTGAGAAGGCAAAAAATTTTTCGCAATTCTGCTGCTCCAAACGCTTAACCAGAATGGCCTCGGGAAAAAATACACATACCGTTGTAATGGGACGAGTTTCTACATTCAGACGCAGCAGGAATTTTTGGGTTTGGTCAATCCGTTCGCGAGATATGGGACTTTGAAGCTAAGAAATGGTTGAGAAGGCAAAAAATTTTTCGCAATTCTGCTGCTCCAAACGCTTAACCAGAATGGCATCGGGAAAAAATACACATACCGTTGTAATGGGACGAGTTTCTACTTTCAGATGCAATAGGAATTTTTGGGTTAGGTCAATCCGTTCGCGAGATATGGGAGTTTGAAGCCAAGAAATGGTGGAGAAGACAACAAATTCTTCGCAATTCTGCTGCTCCAAACGCTTAACCAGAATGGCCTAGGGAAAAAATACACATAGCGTTGTAATCGGGCGAGTTTCTACTTTCAGACGCAACAGGAATTTTTGGGTTAGGTCAATCCGTTCGCGAGATATGGGAGTTTGAAGCCAAGAAATGGTTGAGAAGGCAAAAAATTTTTCGCAATTCTGCTGCTCCAAGCGCTTAACCAGAATGCCCTAGGGAAAAAATACGCATATCGTTGTAATCGGGCGAGTTCCTACTTTCAGACGCAACAGGAATTTTTGGGTTATGTCAATCCGTTCGCGAGATATGGGAGTTTGAATCCAAGAAATGGTTGAGAAGGCAAAAAATTTTTCGCAATTCTGCTGCTCCAAACGATTAACCAGAATGGCCTAGGGAAAAAATACACATACCGTTGTAATCGGGCGAGTTTCTACTTTCAGATGCAATAGGAATTTTTGGGTTATGTCAATCCGTTCGCGAGATATGGGACTTTGAAGCCAAGAAATGGTTGAGAAGGCAAAAAATTTTTCGCAATTCTGCTGCTCCAAACGCTTAACCAGAATGGCCTAGGGAAAAAATACACATACCGTTGTAATCGGGCGAGTTTCTACTCTCAGATGCAACTGGAATTTTTGAGTTACGTCAATCCGTTCGCGAGATATGGGAGTTTGAAGCTAAGAAATGGTTGAGAAGACAACAAATTTTTCGCACTTCTGCTGCTCCAAACGCTTAACCAGAATGGCCTAGGGAAAAAATACGCATACCGTTGTAATCGGGCGAGTTTCTACATTCAGACGCAGCAGAAATTTTTGGGTTTGGTCAATCCGTTCGCGAGATATGGGACTTTGAAGCTAAGAAATGGTTGAGAAGGCAAAAAATTCTTCGCAATTCTGCTGCTCCAAACGCTTAACCAGAATGGCCTAGGGAAAAAATACACATAGCGTTGTAATCGGGCGAGTTTCTACTTTCAGACGCAACAGGAATTTTTGGGTTAGGTCAATCCGTTCGCGAGATATGGGAGTTTGAAGCCAAGAAATGGTTGAGAAGGCAAAAAATTTTTCGCAATTCTGCTGCTCCAGACGCTTAACCAGAATGGCCTAGGGAAAAAATACACATACCGTTGTAATCGGGCGAGTTTCTACTTTCAAATGCAATAGGAATTTTTGGGTTATGTCAATCCGTTCGCGAGATATGGGACTTTGAAGCCAAGAAATGGTTGAGAAGGCAAAAAATTTTTCGCAATTCTGCTGCTCCAAACGCTTAACCAGAATGGCCTAGGGAAAAAATACACATACCGTTGTAATCGGGCGAGTTTCTACTCTCAGATGCAACTGGAATTTTTGAGTTACGTCAATCCGTTCGCGAGATATGGGAGTTTGAAGCTAAGAAATGGTTGAGAAGACAACAAATTTTTCGCACTTCTGCTGCTCCAAACGCTTAACCAGAATGGCCTAGGGAAAAAATACGCATACCGTTGTAATCGGGCGAGTTTCTACTTTCAGACGCAGCAGGAATTTTTGGGTTTGGTCAATCCGTTCGCGAGATATGGGACTTTGAAGCTAAGAAAAGGTTGAGAACGCAAAAAATTTTTCGCAATTCTGCTGCTCCAAACGCTTAACCAGAATGGCCTCGGGAAAAAATACACATACCGTTGTAATGGGGCGAGTTTCTACTTTCAGATGCAATAGGAATTTTTGGGTTAGGTCAATCCGTTCGCGAGATATGGGAGTTTGAAGCCAAGAAATGGTTGAGAAGGCAAAAAATTTTTCGCAATTCTGCTGCTCCAAGCGCTTAACCAGAATGGCCTAGGGAAAAAATACGCATACCGTTGTAATCGGGCGAGTTTCTACTTTCAGACGCAGCAGGAATTTTTGGGTTTGGTCAATCCGTTCGCGAGATATGGGACTTTGAAGCTAAGAAATGGTTGAGAACGCAAAAAATTTTTCGCTATTCTGCTGCTCCAAACGCTTAACCAGAATGGCCTCGGGAAAAAATACACATACCGTTGTAATGGGGCGAGTTTCTACTTTCAGATGCAATAGGAATTTTTGGGTTAGGTCAATCCTTTCGCGAGATATGGGAGTTTGAAGCCAAGAAATGGTTGAGAAGGCAAAAAATTTTTCGCAATTCTGCTGCTCCAAGCGCTTAACCAGAATGGCCTAGGGAAAAAATACGCATATCGTTGTAATCGGGCGAGTTCCTACTTTCAGACGCAGCAGGAACTTCTGGGTTTGGTCAATCCGTTCGCGAGATATGGGACTTTGAAGCTAAGAAATGGTTGAGAACGCAAAAAATTTTTCGCAATTCTGCTGCTCCAAACGCTTAACCAGAATGGCCTCGGGAAAAAATACACATACCGTTGTAATGGGGCGAGTTTCTGCTTTCAGATGCAATAGGAATTTTTGGGTTAGGTCAATCCGTACGCGATATATGGGAGTTTGAAGCCAAGAAATGGTTGAGAAGGCAAAAAATTTTTCGCAATTCTGCTGCTCCAAGCGCTTAACCAGAATGGCCTAGGGAAAAAATACGCATATCGTTGTAATCGGGCGAGTTCCTACTTTCAGACGCAGCAGGAACTTCTGGGTTTGGTCAATCCGTTCGCGAGATATGGGAGTTTGAATCTAAGAAATGGTTGAGAAGACAACAAATTCTTCGCACTTCTGCTGCTCCAAACGCTTAACCAGAATGGCCTAGGGAAAAAATACACATAGCGTTGTAATCGGGCGAGTTTCTACTTTCAGACGCAACAGGAATTTTTGGGTTAGGTCAATCCGTTCGCGAGATATGGGAGTTTGAAGCCAAGAAATGGTTGAGAAGGCAAAAAATTTTTCGCAATTCTGCTGCTCCAAGCGCTTAACCAGAATGCCCTAGGGAAAAAATACGCATATCGTTGTAATCGGGCGAGTTCCTACTTTCAGACGCAACAGGAATTTTTGGGTTATGTCAATCCGTTCGCGAGATATGGGAGTTTGAAGCCAAGAAATGGTTGAGATGGCAAAAAATTTTTCGCAATTCTGCTGCTCCAAACGCTTAACCAGAATGGCCTAGGGAAAAAATACACATACCGTTGTAATCGGGCGAGTTTCTACTTTCAGATGCAATAGGAATTTTTGGGTTATGTCAATCCGTTCGCGAGATATGGGACTTTGAAGCCAAGAAATGGTTGAGAAGGCAAAAAATTTTTCGCAATTCTGCTGCTCCAAACGCTTAACCAGAATGGCCTAGGGAAAAAATACACATACCGTTGTAATCGGGCGAGTTTCTACTCTCAGATGCAACTGGAATTTCTGAGTTACGTCAATCCGTTCGCGAGATATGGGAGTTTGAAGCTAAGAAATGGTTGAGAAGACAACAAATTTTTCGCACTTCTGCTGCTCCAAACGCTTAACCAGAATGGCCTAGGGAAAAAATACGCATACCGTTGTAATCGGGCGAGTTTCTACATTCAGACGCAGCAGGAATTTTTGGGTTTGGTCAATCCGTTCGCGAGATATGGGACTTTGAAGCTAAGAAATGGTTGAGAAGGCAAAAAATTTTTCGCAATTCTGCTGCTCCAAACGCTTAACCAGAATGGCCTCGGGAAAAAATACACATACCGTTGTAATGGGACGAGTTTCTACATTCAGACGCAGCAGGAATTTTTGGGTTTGGTCAATCCGTTCGCGAGATATGGGACTTTGAAGCTAAGAAATGGTTAAGAAGGCAAAAAATTTTTCGCAATTCTGCTGCTCCAAACGCTTAACCAGAATTGCATCGGGAAAAAATACACATACCGTTGTAATGGGGCGAGTTTCTGCTTTCAGATGCAATAGGAATTTTTGGGTTAGGTCAATCCGTACGCGATATATGGGAGTTTGAAGCCAAGAAATGGTTGAGAAGGCAAAAAATTTTTCGCAATTCTGCTGCTCCAAGCGCTTAACCAGAATGGCCTAGGGAAAAAATACGCATATCGTTGTAATCGGGCGAGTTCCTACTTTCAGACGCAGCAGGAACTTCTGGGTTTGGTCAATCCGTTCGCGAGATATGGGAGTTTGAATCTAAGAAATGGTTGAGAAGACAACAAATTCTTCGCACTTCTGCTGCTCCAAACGCTTAACCAGAATGGCCTAGGGAAAAAATACACATAGCGTTGTAATCGGGCGAGTTTCTACTTTCAGACGCAACAGGAATTTTTGGGTTAGGTCAATCCGTTCGCGAGATATGGGAGTTTGAAGCCAAGAAATGGTTGAGAAGGCAAAAAATTTTTCGCAATTCTGCTGCTCCAAGCGCTTAACCAGAATGCCCTAGGGAAAAAATACGCATATCGTTGTAATCGGGCGAGTTCCTACTTTCAGACGCAACAGGAATTTTTGGGTTATGTCAATCCGTTCGCGAGATATGGGAGTTTGAAGCCAAGAAATGGTTGAGAAGGCAAAAAATTTTTCGCAATTCTGCTGCTCCAAACGCTTAACCAGAATGGCCTAGGGAAAAAATACACATACCGTTGTAATCGGGCGAGTTTCTACTTTCAGATGCAATAGGAATTTTTGGGTTATGTCAATCCGTTCGCGAGATATGGGACTTTGAAGCCAAGAAATGGTTGAGAAGGCAAAAAATTTTTCGCAATTCTGCTGCTCCAAACGCTTAACCAGAATGGCCTAGGGAAAAAATACACATACCGTTGTAATCGGGCGAGTTTCTACTCTCAGATGCAACTGGAATTTCTGAGTTACGTCAATCCGTTCGCGAGATATGGGAGTTTGAAGCTAAGAAATGGTTGAGAAGACAACAAATTTTTCGCACTTCTGCTGCTCCAAACGCTTAACCAGAATGGCCTAGGGAAAAAATACGCATACCGTTGTAATCGGGCGAGTTTCTACATTCAGACGCAGCAGGAATTTTTGGGTTTGGTCAATCCGTTCGCGAGATATGGGACTTTGAAGCTAAGAAATGGTTGAGAAGGCAAAAAATTTTTCGCAATTCTGCTGCTCCAAACGCTTAACCAGAATGGCCTCGGGAAAAAATACACATACCGTTGTAATGGGACGAGTTTCTACATTCAGACGCAGCAGGAATTTTTGGGTTTGGTCAATCCGTTCGCGAGATATGGGACTTTGAAGCTAAGAAATGGTTAAGAAGGCAAAAAATTTTTCGCAATTCTGCTGCTCCAAACGCTTAACCAGAATTGCATCGGGAAAAAATACACATACCGTTGTAATGGGACGAGTTTCTACTTTCAGATGCAATAGGAATTTTTGGGTTAGGTCAATCCGTTCGCGAGATATGGGAGTTTGAAGCCAAGAAATGGTTGAGAAGACAACAAATTCTTCGCAATTCTGCTGCTCCAAACGCTTAACCAGAATGGCCTAGGGAAAAAATACACATAGCGTTGTAATCGGGCGAGTTTCTACTTTCAGACGCAACAGGAATTTTTGGGTTAGGTCAATCCGTTCGCGAGATATGGGAGTTTGAAGCCAAGAAATGGTTGAGAAGGCAAAAAATTTTTCGCAATTCTGCTGCTCCAAGCGCTTAACCAGAATGCCCTAGGGAAAAAATACGCATATCGTTGTAATCGGGCGAGTTCCTACTTTCAGACGCAACAGGAATTTTTGGGTTATGTCAATCCGTTCGCGAGATATGGGAGTTTGAAGCCAAGAAATGGTTGAGAAGGCAAAAAATTTTTCGCAATTCTGCTGCTCCAAACGCTTAACCAGAATGGCCTAGGGAAAAAATACACATACCGTTGTAATCGGGCGAGTTTCTACTTTCAGATGCAATAGGAATTTTTGGGTTATGTCAATCCGTTCGCGAGATATGGGACTTTGAAGCCAAGAAATGGTTGAGAAGGCAAAAAATTTTTCGCAATTTTGCTGCTCCAAACGCTTAACCAGAATGGCCTAGGGACAAAATACACATACCGTTGTAATCGGGCGAGTTTCTACTCTCAGATGCAACTGGAATTTTTGAGTTACGTCAATCCGTTCGCGAGATATGGGAGTTTGAAGCTAAGAAATGGTTGAGAAGACAACAAATTTTTCGCACTTCTGCTGCTCCAAACGCTTAACCAGAATGGCCTAGGGAAAAAATACACATACCGTTGTAATCGGGCGAGTTTCTACTTTCAGATGCAATAGGAATTTTTGGGTTATGTCAATCCGTTCGCGAGATATGGGACTTTGAAGCCAAGAAATGGTTGAG
Organism: Ptiloglossa arizonensis; assembly: GCF_051014685.1. Taxonomy (NCBI): domain Eukaryota; kingdom Metazoa; phylum Arthropoda; class Insecta; order Hymenoptera; family Colletidae; genus Ptiloglossa; species Ptiloglossa arizonensis. The sequence goes on from NW_027479004.1 coordinate 99,908, forward strand.
AAGGCAAAAAATTCTTCGCAATTCTGCTGCTCCAAACGCTTAACCAGAACGGCCTAGGGAAAAAATACACATAGCGTTGTAATCGGGCGTGTTTCTACTTTCAGACGCAATAGGAATTTTTGGGTTAGGTCAATCCGTTCGCGAGATATGGGAGTTTGAAGCCAAGAAATGGTTGAGAAGGCAAAAAATTTTTCGCAATTCTGCTGCTCCAAGCGCTTAACCAGAATGCCCTAGGGAAAAAATACGCATATCGTTGTAATCGGGCGAGTTCCTACTTTCAGACGCAACAGGAATTTTTGGGTTATGTCAATCCGTTCGCGAGATATGGGAGTTTGAAGCCAAGAAATGGTTGAGAAGGCAAAAAATTTTTCGCAATTCTGCTGCTCCAAACGCTTAACCAGAATGGCCTAGGGAAAAAATACACATACCGTTGTAATCGGGCGAGTTTCTACTTTCAGATGCAATAGGAATTTTTGGGTTATGTCAATCCGTTCGCGAGATATGGGACTTTGAAGCCAAGAAATGGTTGAGAAGGCAAAAAATTTTTCGCAATTCTGCTGCTCCAAACGCTTAACCAGAATGGCCTAGGGAAAAAATACACATACCGTTGTAATCGGGCGAGTTTCTACTCTCAGATGCAACTGGAATTTTTGAGTTACGTCAATCCGTTCGCGAGATATGGGAGTTTGAAGCTAAGAAATGGTTGAGAAGACAACAAATTTTTCGCACTTCTGCTGCTCCAAACGCTTAACCAGAATGGCCTAGGGAAAAAATACACATACCGTTGTAATCGGGCGAGTTTCTACTTTCAGATGCAATAGGAATTTTTGGGTTATGTCAATCCGTTCGCGAGATATGGGACTTTGAAGCCAAGAAATGGTTGAGAAGGCAAAAAATTCTTCGCAATTCTGCTGCTCCAAACGCTTAACCAGAACGGCCTAGGGAAAAAATACACATAGCGTTGTAATCGGGCGTGTTTCTACTTTCAGACGCAATAGGAATTTTTGGGTTAGGTCAATCCGTTCGCGAGATATGGGAGTTTGAAGCCAAGAAATGGTTGAGAAGGCAAAAAATTTTTCGCAATTCTGCTGCTCCAAGCGCTTAACCAGAATGCCCTAGGGAAAAAATACGCATATCGTTGTAATCGGGCGAGTTCCTACTTTCAGACGCAACAGGAATTTTTGGGTTATGTCAATCCGTTCGCGAGATATGGGAGTTTGAAGCCAAGAAATGGTTGAGAAGGCAAAAAATTTTTCGCAATTCTGCTGCTCCAAACGCTTAACCAGAATGGCCTAGGGAAAAAATACACATACCGTTGTAATCGGGCGAGTTTCTACTTTCAGATGCAATAGGAATTTTTGGGTTATGTCAATCCGTTCGCGAGATATGGGACTTTGAAGCCAAGAAATGGTTGAGAAGGCAAAAAATTTTTCGCAATTCTGCTGCTCCAAACGCTTAACCAGAATGGCCTAGGGAAAAAATACACATACCGTTGTAATCGGGCGAGTTTCTACTCTCAGATGCAACTGGAATTTTTGAGTTACGTCAATCCGTTCGCGAGATATGGGAGTTTGAAGCTAAGAAATGGTTGAGAAGACAACAAATTTTTCGCACTTCTGCTGCTCCAAACGCTTAACCAGAATGGCCTAGGGAAAAAATACGCATACCGTTGTAATCGGGCGAGTTTCTACATTCAGACGCAGCAGGAATTTTTGGGTTTGGTCAATCCGTTCGCGAGATATGGGACTTTGAAGCTAAGAAATGGTTGAGAAGGCAAAAAATTCTTCGCAATTCTGCTGCTCCAAACGCTTAACCAGAATGGCCTAGGGAAAAAATACACATAGCGTTGTAATCGGGCGAGTTTCTACTTTCAGACGCAACAGGAATTTTTGGGTTAGGTCAATCCGTTCGCGAGATATGGGAGTTTGAAGCCAAGAAATGGTTGAGAAGGCAAAAAATTTTTCGCAATTCTGCTGCTCCAAGCGCTTAACCAGAATGCCCTAGGGAAAAAATACGCATATCGTTGTAATCGGGCGAGTTCCTACTTTCAGACGCAACAGGAATTTTTGGGTTATGTCAATCCGTTCGCGAGATATGGGAGTTTGAAGCCAAGAAATGGTTGAGAAGGCAAAAAATTTTTCGCAATTCTGCTGCTCCAAACGCTTAACCAGAATGGCCTAGGGAAAAAATACACATACCGTTGTAATCGGGCGAGTTTCTACTTTCAAATGCAATAGGAATTTTTGGGTTATGTCAATCCGTTCGCGAGATATGGGACTTTGAAGCCAAGAAATGGTTGAGAAGGCAAAAAATTTTTCGCAATTCTGCTGCTCCAAACGCTTAACCAGAATGGCCTAGGGAAAAAATACACATACCGTTGTAATCGGGCGAGTTTCTACTCTCAGATGCAACTGGAATTTTTGAGTTACGTCAATCCGTTCGCGAGATATGGGAGTTTGAAGCTAAGAAATGGTTGAGAAGACAACAAATTTTTCGCACTTCTGCTGCTCCAAACGCTTAACCAGAATGGCCTAGGGAAAAAATACGCATACCGTTGTAATCGGGCGAGTTTCTACTTTCAGACGCAGCAGGAATTTTTGGGTTTGGTCAATCCGTTCGCGAGATATGGGACTTTGAAGCTAAGAAATGGTTGAGAACGCAAAAAATTTTTCGCAATTCTGCTGCTCCAAACGCTTAACCAGAATGGCCTCGGGAAAAAATACACATACCGTTGTAATGGGGCGAGTTTCCACTTTCAGATGCAATAGGAATTTTTGGGTTAGGTCAATCCGTTCGCGAGATATGGGAGTTTGAAGCCAAGAAATGGTTGAGAAGGCAAAAAATTTTTCGCAATTCTGCTGCTCCAAGCGCTTAACCAGAATGGCCTAGGGAAAAAATACACATACCGTTGTAATCGGGCGAGTTTCTACTTTCAGATGCAATAGGAATTTTTGGGTTATGTCAATCCGTTCGCGAGATATGGGACTTTGAAGCCAAGAAATGGTTGAGAAGGCAAAAAATTTTTCGCAATTCTGCTGCTCCAAACGCTTAACCAGAATGGCCTAGGGAAAAAATACACATACCGTTGTAATCGGGCGAGTTTCTACTCTCAGATGCAACTGGAATTTTTGAGTTACGTCAATCCGTTCGCGAGATATGGGAGTTTGAAGCTAAGAAATGGTTGAGAAGACAACAAATTTTTCGCACTTCTGCTGCTCCAAACGCTTAACCAGAATGGCCTAGGGAAAAAATACGCATACCGTTGTAATCGGGCGAGTTTCTACATTCAGACGCAGCAGGAATTTTTGGGTTTGGTCAATCCGTTCGCGAGATATGGGACTTTGAAGCTAAGAAATGGTTGAGAAGGCAAAAAATTCTTCGCAATTCTGCTGCTCCAAACGCTTAACCAGAATGGCCTAGGGAAAAAATACACATACCGTTGTAATCGGGCGAGTTTCTACTTTCAAATGCAATAGGAATTTTTGGGTTATGTCAATCCGTTCGCGAGATATGGGACTTTGAAGCCAAGAAATGGTTGAGAAGGCAAAAAATTTTTCGCAATTCTGCTGCTCCAAACGCTTAACCAGAATGGCCTAGGGAAAAAATACACATACCGTTGTAATCGGGCGAGTTTCTACTCTCAGATGCAACTGGAATTTTTGAGTTACGTCAATCCGTTCGCGAGATATGGGAGTTTGAAGCTAAGAAATGGTTGAGAAGACAACAAATTTTTCGCACTTCTGCTGCTCCAAACGCTTAACCAGAATGGCCTAGGGAAAAAATACGCATACCGTTGTAATGGGGCGAGTTTCTACTTTCAGATGCAATAGGAATTTTTGGGTTAGGTCAATCCGTTCGCGAGATATGGGAGTTTGAAGCCAAGAAATGGTTGAGAAGGCAAAAAATTTTTCGCAATTCTGCTGCTCCAAGCGCTTAACCAGAATGGCCTAGGGAAAAAATACGCATACCGTTGTAATCGGGCGAGTTTCTACTTTCAGACGCAGCAGGAATTTTTGGGTTTGGTCAATCCGTTCGCGAGATATGGGACTTTGAAGCTAAGAAATGGTTGAGAACGCAAAAAATTTTTCGCAATTCTGCTGCTCCAAACGCTTAACCAGAATGGCATCGGGAAAAAATACACATACCGTTGTAATGGGGCGAGTTTCTACTTTCAGATCCAATAGGAATTTTTGGGTTAGGTCAATCCGTTCGCGAGATATGGGAGTTTGAAGCCAAGAAATGGTTGAGAAGGCAAAAAATTTTTCGCAATTCTGCTGCTCCAAGCGCTTAACCAGAATGGCCTAGGGAAAAAATACGCATATCGTTGTAATCGGGCGAGTTCCTACTTTCAGACGCAGCAGGAACTTCTGGGTTTGGTCAATCCGTTCGCGAGATATGGGACTTTGAAGCTAAGAAATGGTTGAGAACGCAAAAAATTTTTCGCAATTCTGCTGCTCCAAACGCTTAACCAGAATGGCCTCGGGAAAAAATACACATACCGTTGTAATGGGGCGAGTTTCTACTTTCAGATGCAATAGGAATTTTTGGGTTAGGTCAATCCGTACGCGAGATATGGGAGTTTGAAGCCAAGAAATGCTTGAGAAGGCAAAAAATTTTTCGCAATTCTGCTGCTCCAAGCGCTTAACCAGAATGGCCTAGGGAAAAAATACGCATATCGTTGTAATCGGGCGAGTTCCTACTTTCAGACGCAGCAGGAACTTCTGGGTTTGGTCAATCCGTTCGCGAGATATGGGAGTTTGAATCTAAGAAATGGTTGAGAAGACAACAAATTCTTCGCACTTCTGCTGCTCCAAACGCTTAACCAGAATGGCCTAGGGAAAAAATACACATAGCGTTGTAATCGGGCGAGTTTCTACTTTCAGACGCAGCAGGAATTTTTGGGTTTGGTCAATCCGTTCGCGAGATATGGGACTTTGAAGCTAAGAAATGGTTGAGAACGCAAAAAATTTTTCGCAATTCTGCTGCTCCAAACGCTTAACCAGAATGGCATCGGGAAAAAATACACATACCGTTGTAATGGGGCGAGTTTCTACTTTCAGATCCAATAGGAATTTTTGGGTTAGGTCAATCCGTTCGCGAGATATGGGAGTTTGAAGCCAAGAAATGGTTGAGAAGGCAAAAAATTTTTCGCAATTCTGCTGCTCCAAGCGCTTAACCAGAATGGCCTAGGGAAAAAATACGCATATCGTTGTAATCGGGCGAGTTCCTACTTTCAGACGCAGCAGGAACTTCTGGGTTTGGTCAATCCGTTCGCGAGATATGGGACTTTGAAGCTAAGAAATGGTTGAGAACGCAAAAAATTTTTCGCAATTCTGCTGCTCCAAACGCTTAACCAGAATGGCCTCGGGAAAAAATACACATACCGTTGTAATGGGGCGAGTTTCTACTTTCAGATGCAATAGGAATTTTTGGGTTAGGTCAATCCGTACGCGAGATATGGGAGTTTGAAGCCAAGAAATGCTTGAGAAGGCAAAAAATTTTTCGCAATTCTGCTGCTCCAAGCGCTTAACCAGAATGGCCTAGGGAAAAAATACGCATATCGTTGTAATCGGGCGAGTTCCTACTTTCAGACGCAGCAGGAACTTCTGGGTTTGGTCAATCCGTTCGCGAGATATGGGAGTTTGAATCTAAGAAATGGTTGAGAAGACAACAAATTCTTCGCACTTCTGCTGCTCCAAACGCTTAACCAGAATGGCCTAGGGAAAAAATACACATAGCGTTGTAATCGGGCGAGTTTCTACTTTCAGACGCAACAGGAATTTTTGGGTTAGGTCAATCCGTTCGCGAGATATGGGAGTTTGAAGCCAAGAAATGGTTGAGAAGGCTAAAAATTTTTCGCAATTGTGCTGCTCCAAGCGCTTAACCAGAATGCCCTAGGGAAAAAATACGCATATCGTTGTAATCGGGCGAGTTCCTACTTTCAGATGCAACAGGAATTTTTGGGTTAGGTCAATCCGTTCGCGAGATATGGGAGTTTGAAGCCAAGAAATGGTTGAGAAGGCAAAAAATTTTTCGCAATTCTGCTGCTCCAAACGCTTAACCAGAATGGCCTAGGGAAAAAATACGCATACCGTTGTAATCGGGCGTGTTTCTACTTTCAGACGCAGCAGGAATTTTTGGGTTCCGTCAATCCGTTCGCGAGATATGGGACTTTGAAGCTAAGAAATGGTTGAGAAGACAACAAATTTTTCGCAATTCTGCTGCTCTAAACGCTTAACCAGAATGGCCTAGGGAAAAAAAAACGAATACCGTTGTAATCGGGCGAGTTTCTACTTTCAGATGCAATAGGAATTTTTGGGTTAGGTCAATCCGTTCGCGAGATATGGGAGTTTGAAGCCAAGAAATGGTTGAGAAGGCAAAAAATTTTTCGCAATTCTGCTGCTCCAAGCGCTTAACCAGAATGCCCTAGGGAAAAAATACGCATATCGTTGTAATCGGGCGAGTTCCTACTTTCAGACGCAGCAGGAACTTCTGGGTTTGGTCAATCCGTTCGCGAGATATGGGAGTTTGAAGCTAAGAAATGGTTGAGAAGACAACAAATTCTTCGCACTTCTGCTGCTCCAAACGCTTAACCAGAATGGCCTAGGGAAAAAATACACATAGCGTTGTAATCGGGCGAGTTTCTACTTTCAGACGCAACAGGAATTTTTGGGTTAGGTCAATCCGTTCGCGAGATATGGGAGTTTGAAGCCAAGAAATGGTTGAGAAGGCAAAAAATTTTTCGCACTTCTGCTGCTCCAAACGCTTAACCAGAATGGGCTAGGGAAAAAATACGCATACCGTTGTAATCGGGCGAGTTTCTACTTTCAGATGCAACAGGAATTTTTGGGTTAGGTCTATCCGTTCGCGAGATATGGGAGTTTGAAGCTAAGAAATGGTTGAGAAGACAACAAATTTTTCGCACTTCTGCTGCTCCAAACGCTTAACCAGAATGGCCTAGGGAAAAAATACACATACCAATGTAGTCGGGCGAGTTTCAACTTTCAGATGCAATAGGAATTTTTGGGTTAGGTCAATCCGTTCGCGAGATATGGGAGTTTGAAGCCAAGAAATGGTTGAGAAGGCAAAAAATTTTTCGCAATTCTGCTGCTCCAAACGCTTAACCAGAATGGCCTAGGGAAAAAATACACATACCGTTGTAATCGGGCGAGTTTCTACTTTCAAATGCAATAGGAATTTTTGGGTTATGTCAATCCGTTCGCGAGATATGGGACTCTGAAGCCAAGAAATGGTTGAGAAGGCAGAAAATTTTTCGCAATTCTGCTGCTCCAAATGCTTAACCAGAATGGCCTAGGGAAAAAATACACATACCGTTGTAATCGGGCGAGTTTCTACTCTCAGATGCAACTGGAATTTTTGAGTTACGTCAATCCGTTCGCGAGATATGGGAGTTTGAAGCTAAGAAATGGTTGAGAAGACAACAAATTTTTCGCACTTCTGCTGCTCCAAACGCTTAACCAGAATGGCCTAGGGAAAAAATACGCATACCGTTGTAATCGGGCGAGTTTCTACTTTCAGACGCAGCAGGAATTTTTGGGTTTGGTCAATCCGTTCGCGAGATATGGGACTTTGAAGCTAAGAAATGGTTGAGAACGCAAAAAATTTTTCGCAATTCTGCTGCTCCAAACGCTTAACCAGAATGGCCTCGGGAAAAAATACACATACCGTTGTAATGGGGCGAGTTTCTACTTTCAGATGCAATAGGAATTTTTGGGTTAGGTCAATCCGTTCGCGAGATATGGGAGTTTGAAGCCAAGAAATGGTTGAGAAGGCAAAAAATTTTTCGCAATTCTGCTGCTCCAAGCGCTTAACCAGAATGGCCTAGGGAAAAAATACGCATACCGTTGTAATCGGGCGAGTTTCTACTTTCAGACGCAGCAGGAATTTTTGGGTTTGGTCAATCCGTTCGCGAGATATGGGACTTTGAAGCTAAGAAATGGTTGAGAACGCAAAAAATTTTTCGCAATTCTGCTGCTCCAAACGCTTAACCAGAATGGCATCGGGAAAAAATACACATACCGTTGTAATGGGGCGAGTTTCTACTTTCAGATGCAATAGGAATTTTTGGGTTAGGTCAATCCGTTCGCGAGATATGGGAGTTTGAAGCCAAGAAATGGTTGAGAAGGCAAAAAATTTTTCGCAATTCTGCTGCTCCAAGCGCTTAACCAGAATGGCCTAGGGAAAAAATACGCATATCGTTGTAATCGGGCGAGTTCCTACTTTCAGACGCAGCCGGAACTTCTGGGTTTGGTCAATCCGTTCGCGAGATATGGGACTTTGAAGCTAAGAAATGGTTGAGAACGCAAAAAATTTTTCGCAATTCTGCTGCTCCAAACGCTTAACCAGAATGGCCTCGGGAAAAAATACACATACCGTTGTAATGGGGCGAGTTTCTACTTTCAGATGCAATAGGAATTTTTGGGTTAGGTCAATCCGTACGCGAGATATGGGAGTTTGAAGCCAAGAAATGGTTGAGAAGGCAAAAAATTTTTCGCAATTCTGCTGCTCCAAGCGCTTAACCAGAATGGCCTAGGGAAAAAATACGCATATCGTTGTAATCGGGCGAGTTCCTACTTTCAGACGCAGCAGGAACTTCTGGGTTTGGTCAATACGTTCGCGAGATATGGGAGTTTGAATCTAAGAAATGGTTGAGAGGACAACAAATTCTTCGCACTTCTGCTGCTCCAAACGCTTAACCAGAATGGCCTAGGGAAAAAATACACATAGCGTTGTAATCGGGCGAGTTTCTACTTTCAGACGCAACAGGAATTTTTGGGTTAGGTCAATCCGTTCGCGAGATATGGGAGTTTGAAGCCAAGAAATGGTTGAGAAGGCTAAAAATTTTTCGCAATTGTGCTGCTCCAAGCGCTTAACCAGAATGCCCTAGGGAAAAAATACGCATATCGTTGTAATCGGGCGAGTTCCTACTTTCAGATGCAACAGGAATTTTTGGGTTAGGTCAATCCGTTCGCGAGATATGGGAGTTTGAAGCCAAGAAATGGTTGAGAAGGCAAAAAATTTTTCGCAATTCTGCTGCTCCAAACGCTTAACCAGAATGGCCTAGGGAAAAAATACGCATACCGTTGTAATCGGGCGTGTTTCTACTTTCAGACGCAGCAGGAATTTTTGGGTTCCGTCAATCCGTTCGCGAGATATGGGACTTTGAAGCTAAGAAATGGTTGAGAAGACAACAAATTTTTCGCAACTCTGCTGCTCTAAACGCTTAACCAGAATGGCCTAGGGAAAAAAAAACGAATACCGTTGTAATCGGGCGAGTTTCTACTTTCAGATGCAATAGGAATTTTTGGGTTAGGTCAATCCGTTCGCGAGATATGGGAGTTTGAAGCCAAGAAATGGTTGAGAAGGCAAAAAATTTTTCGCAATTCTGCTGCTCCAAGCGCTTAACCAGAATGCCCTAGGGAAAAAATACGCATATCGTTGTAATCGGGCGAGTTCCTACTTTCAGACGCAGCAGGAACTTCTGGGTTTGGTCAATCCGTTCGCGAGATATGGGAGTTTGAAGCTAAGAAATGGTTGAGAAGACAACAAATTCTTCGCACTTCTGCTGCTCCAAACGCTTAACCAGAATGGCCTAGGGAAAAAATACACATAGCGTTGTAATCGGGCGAGTTTCTACTTTCAGACGCAACAGGAATTTTTGGGTTAGGTCAATCCGTTCGCGAGATATGGGAGTTTGAAGCCAAGAAATGGTTGAGAAGGCAAAAAATTTTTCGCACTTCTGCTGCTCCAAACGCTTAACCAGAATGGGCTAGGGAAAAAATACGCATACCGTTGTAATCGGGCGAGTTTCTACTTTCAGATGCAACAGGAATTTTTGGGTTAGGTCTATCCGTTCGCGAGATATGGGAGTTTGAAGCTAAGAAATGGTTGAGAAGACAACAAATTTTTCGCACTTCTGCTGCTCCAAACGCTTAACCAGAATGGCCTAGGGAAAAAATACACATACCAATGTAGTCGGGCGAGTTTCAACTTTCAGATGCAATAGGAATTTTTGGGTTAGGTCAATCCGTTCGCGAGATATGGGAGTTTGAAGCCAAGAAATGGTTGAGAAGGCAAAAAATTTTTCGCAATTCTGCTGCTCCAAGCGCTTAACCAGAATGCCCTAGGGAAAAAATACGCATATCGTTGTAATCGGGCGAGTTCCTACTTTCAGACGCAGCAGGAACTTCTGGGTTTGGTCAATCCGTTCGCGAGATATGGGAGTTTGAAGCTAAGAAATGGTTGAGAAGACAACAAATTCTTCGCACTTCTGCTGCTCCAAACGCTTAACCAGAATGGCCTAGGGAAAAAATACACATAGCGTTGTAATCGGGCGAGTTTCTACTTTCAGACGCAACAGGAATTTTTGGGTTAGGTCAATCCGTTCGCGAGATATGGGAGTTTGAAGCCAAGAAATGGTTGAGAAGGCAAAAAATTTTTCGCACTTCTGCTGCTCCAAACGCTTAACCAGAATGGGCTAGGGAAAAAATACGCATAGCGTTGTAATCGGGCGAGTTTCTACTTTCAGATGCAACAGGAATTTTTGGGTTAGGTCTATCCGTTCGCGAGATATGGGAGTTTGAATCTAAGAAATGGTTGAGAAGACAACAAATTTTTCGCACTTCTGCTGCTCCAAACGCTTAACCAGAATGGCCTAGGGAAAAAATACACATACCAATGTAGTCGGGCGAGTTTCAACTTTCAGATGCAATAGGAATTTTTGGGTTAGGTCAATCCGTTCGCGAGATATGGGAGTTTGAAGCCAAGAAATGGTTGAGAAGGCAAAAAATTTTTCGCAATTCTGCTGCTCCAAGCGCTTAACCAGAATGCCCTAGGGAAAAAATACGCATACCGTTGTAATCGGGCGAGTTTCTACTTTCAGACGCAGCAGGAATTTTTGGGTTTGGTCAATCCGTTCGCGAGATATGGGACTTTGAAGCTAAGAAATGGTTGAGAACGCAAAAAATTTTTCGCAATTCTGCTGCTCCAAACGCTTAACCAGAATGGCCTCGGGAAAAAATACACATACCGTTGTAATGGGGCGAGTTTCTACTTTCAGATGCAATAGGAATTTTTGGGTTAGGTCAATCCGTTCGCGAGATATGGGACTTTGAAGCTAAGAAATGGTTGAGAACGCAAAAAATTTTTCGCAATTCTGCTGCTCCAAACGCTTAACCAGAATGGCCTCGGGAAAAAATACACATACCGTTGTAATGGGGCGAGTTTCTACTTTCAGATGCAATAGGAATTTTTGGGTTAGGTCAATCCGTTCGCGAGATATGGGAGTTTGAAGCCAAGAAATGGTTGAGAAGGCAAAAAATTTTTCGCAATTCTGCTGCTCCAAGCGCTTAACCAGAATGTCCTAGGGAAAAAATACGCATACCGTTGTAATCGGGCGAGTTTCTACTTTCAGACGCAGCAGGAATTTTTGGGTTTGGTCAATCCGTTCGCGAGATATGGGACTTTGAAGCTAAGAAATGGTTGAGAACGCAAAAAATTTTTCGCAATTCTGCTGCTCCAAACGCTTAACCAGAATGGCCTCGGGAAAAAATACACATACCGTTGTAATGGGGCGAGTTTCTACTTTCAGATGCAATAGGAATTTTTGGGTTAGGTCAATCCGTTCGCGAGATATGGGAGTTTGAAGCCAAGAAATGGTTGAGAAGGCAAAAAATTTTTCGCAATTCTGCTGCTCCAAGCGCTTAACCAGAATGGCCTAGGGAAAAAATACGCATATCGTTGTAATCGGGCGAGTTCCTACTTTCAGACGCAGCAGGAACTTCTGGGTTTGGTCAATCCGTTCGCGAGATATGGGAGTTTGAATCTAAGAAATGGTTGAGAAGACAACAAATTCTTCGCACTTCTGCTGCTCCAAACGCTTAACCAGAATGGCCTAGGGAAAAAATACACATAGCGTTGTAATCGGGCGAGTTTCTACTTTCAGACGCAACAGGAATTTTTGGGTTAGGTCAATCCGTTCGCGAGATATGGGAGTTTGAAGCCAAGAAATGGTTGAGAAGGCTAAAAATTTTTCGCAATTCTGCTGCTCCAAACGCTTAACCAGAATGGCCTAGGGAAAAAAAAACGAATACCGTTGTAATCGGGCGAGTTTCTACTTTCAGATGCAATAGGAATTTTTGGGTTAGGTCAATCCGTTCGCGAGATATGGGAGTTTGAAGCCCAGAAATGGTTGAGAAGGCAAAAAATTTTTCGCAATTCTGCTGCTCCAAGCGCTTAACCAGAATGCCCTAGGGAAAAAATACGCATATCGTTGTAATCGGGCGAGTTCCTACTTTCAGACGCAGCAGGAACTTCTGGGTTTGGTCAATCCGTTCGCGAGATATGGGAGTTTGAAGCTAAGAAATGGTTGAGAAGACAACAAATTCTTCGCACTTCTGCTGCTCCAAACGCTTAACCAGAATGGCCTAGGGAAAAAATACACATAGCGTTGTAATCGGGCGAGTTTCTACTTTCAGACGCAACAGGAATTTTTGGGGTAGGTCAATCCGTTCGCGAGATATGGGAGTTTGAAGCCAAGAAATGGTTGAGAAGGCAAAAAATTTTTCGCACTTCTGCTGCTCCAAACGCTTAACCAGAATGGGCTAGGGAAAAAATACGCATAGCGTTGTAATCGGGCGAGTTTCTACTTTCAGATGCAACAGGAATTTTTGGGTTAGGTCTATCCGTTCGCGAGATATGGGAGTTTGAAGCTAAGAAATGGTTGAGAAGACAACAAATTTTTCGCACTTCTGCTGCTCCAAACGCTTAACCAGAATGGCCTAGGGAAAAAATACACATACCAATGTAGTCGGGCGAGTTTCAACTTTCAGATGCAATAGGAATTTTTGGGTTAGGTCAATCCGTTCGCGAGATATGGGAGTTTGAAGCCAAGAAATGGTTGAGAAGGCAAAAAATTTTTCGCAATTCTGCTGCTCCAAGCGCTTAACCAGAATGCCCTAGGGAAAAAATACGCATACCGTTGTAATCGGGCGAGTTTCTACTTTCAGACGCAGCAGGAATTTTTGGGTTTGGTCAATCCGTTCGCGAGATATGGGACTTTGAAGCTAAGAAATGGTTGAGAACGCAAAAAATTTTTCGCAATTCTGCTGCTCCAAACGCTTAACCAGAATGGCCTCGGGAAAAAAATACACATACCGTTGTAATGGGGCGAGTTTCTACTTTCAGATGCAATAGGAATTTTTGGGTTAGGTCAATCCGTTCGCGAGATATGGGAGTTTGAAGCCAAGAAATGGTTGAGAAGGCAACAAATTTTTCGCAATTCTGCTGCTCCAAGCGCTTAACCAGAATGTCCTAGGGAAAAAATACGCATACCGTTGTAATCGGGCGAGTTTCTACTTTCAGACGCAGCAGGAATTTTTGGGTTTGGTCAATCCGTTCGCGAGATATGGGACTTTGAAGCTAAGAAATGGTTGAGAACGCAAAAAATTTTTCGCAATTCTGCTGCTCCAAACGCTTAACCAGAATGGCCTCGGAAAAAATACACATACCGTTGTAATGGGGCGAGTTTCTACTTTCAGATGCAATAGGAATTTTTGGGTTAGGTCAATCCGTTCGCCAGATATGGGAGTTTGAAGCCAAGAAATGGTTGAGAAGGCAAAAATTTTTCGCAATTCTGCTGCTCCAAGCGCTTAACCAGAATGGCCTAGGGAAAAAATACGCATATCGTTGTAATCGGGCGAGTTCCTACTTTCAGACGCAACAGGAACTTCTGGGTTTGGTCAATCCGTTCGCGAGATATGGGAGTTTGAATCTAAGAAATGGTTGAGAAGACAACAAATTCTTCGCACTTCTGCTGCTCCAAACGCTTAACCAGAATGGCCTAGGGAAAAAATACACATAGCGTTGTAATCGGGCGAGTTTCTACTTTCAGACGCAACAGGAATTTTTGGGTTAGGTCAATCCGTTCGCGAGATATGGAGTTTGAAGCCAAGAAATGGTTGAGAAGGCTAAAAATTTTTCGCAATTGTGCTGCTCCAAGCGCTTAACCAGAATGCCCTAGGGAAAAAATACGCATATCGTTGTAATCGGGCGAGTTCCTACTTTCAGACGCAACAGGAATTTTTGGGTTAGGTCAATCCGTTCGCGAGATATGGGAGTTTGAATCCAAGAAATGGTTGAGAAGGCAAAAAATTTTTCGCACTTCTGCTGCTCCAAACGCTTAACCAGAATGGCCTAGGGAAAAAATACGCATACCGTTGTAATCGGGCGTGTTTCTACTTTCAGACGCAGCAGGAATTTTTGGGTTCCGTCAATCCGTTCGCGAGATATGGGACTTTGAAGCTAAGAAATGGTTGAGAAGACAACAAATTTTCGCAATTCTGCTGCTCCAAACGCTTAACCAGAATGGCCTAGGGAAAAAAAAACGAATACCGTTGTAATCGGGCGAGTTTCTACTTTCAGATGCAATAGGAATTTTTGGGTTAGGTCAATCCGTTCGCGAGATATGGGAGTTTGAAGCCAAGAAATGGTTGAGAAGGCAAAAAATTTTTCGCAATTCTGCTGCTCCAAGCGCTTAACCAGAATGCCCTAGGGAAAAAATACGCATATCGTTGTAATCGGGCGAGTTCCTACTTTCAGACGCAGCAGGAACTTCTGGGTTTGGTCAATCCGTTCGCGAGATATGGGAGTTTGAAGCTAAGAAATGGTTGAGAAGACAACAAATTCTTCGCACTTCTGCTGCTCCAAACGCTTAACCAGAATGGCCTAGGGAAAAAATACACATAGCGTTGTAATCGGGCGAGTTTCAACTTTCAGACGCAACAGGAATTTTTGGCTTAGGTCAATCCGTTCGCGAGATATGGGACTTTGAAGCCAAGAAATGGTTGAGAAGGCAAAAAATTTTTCGCAATTCTGCTGCTCCAAACGCTTAACCAGAATGGCCTAGGGAAAAAATACACATACCGTTGTAATCGGGCGAGTTTCTACTCTCAGATGCAACTGGAATTTTTGAGTTACGTCAATCCGTTCGCGAGATATGGGAGTTTGAAGCTAAGAAATGGTTGAGAAGACAACAAATTTTTCGCACTTCTGCTGCTCCAAACGCTTAACCAGAATGGCCTAGGGAAAAAATACGCATACCGTTGTAATCGGGCGAGTTTCTACTTTCAGACGCAGCAGGAATTTTTGGGTTTGGTCAATCCGTTCGCGAGATATGGGACTTTGAAGCTAAGAAATGGTTGAGAACGCAAAAAATTTTTCGCAATTCTGCTGCTCCAAACGCTTAACCAGAATGGCCTCGGGAAAAAATACACATACCGTTGTAATGGGGCGAGTTTCTACTTTCAGATGCAATAGGAATTTTTGGGTTAAGTCAATCCGTTCGCGAGATATGGGAGTTTGAAGCCAAGAAATGGTTGAGAAGGCAAAAAATTTTTCGCAATTCTGCTGCTCCAAGCGCTTAACCAGAATGGCCTAGGGAAAAAATACGCATATCGTTGTAATCGGGCGAGTTCCTACTTTCAGACGCAGCAGGAACTTCTGGGTTTGGTCAATCCGTTCGCGAGATATGGGACTTTGAAGCCAAGAAATGGTTGAGAAGGCAAAAAATTTTTCGCACTTCTGCTGCTCCAAACGCTTAACCAGAATGGCCTAGGGAAAAAATACGCATACCGTTGTAATCGGGCGTGTTTCTACTTTCAGACGCAGCAGGAATTTTTGGGTTCCGTCAATCCGTTCGCGAGATATGGGACTTTGAAGCTAAGAAATGGTTGAGAAGACAACAAATTTTTCGCAATTCTGCTGCTCCAAACGCTTAACCAGAATGGCCTAGGGAAAAAAAAACGAATACCGTTGTAATCGGGCGAGTTTCTACTTTCAGATGCAATAGGAATTTTTGGGTTAGGTCAATCCGTTCGCGAGATATGGGAGTTTGAAGCCAAGAAATGGTTGAGAAGGCAAAAAATTTTTCGCAATTCTGCTGCTCCAAGCGCTTAACCAGAATGCCCTAGGGAAAAAATACGCATATCGTTGTAATCGGGCGAGTTCCTACTTTCAGACGCAGCAGGAACTTCTGGGTTTGGTCAATCCGTTCGCGAGATATGGGAGTTTGAAGCTAAGAAATGGTTGAGAAGACAACAAATTCTTCGCACTTCTGCTGCTCCAAACGCTTAACCAGAATGGCCTAGGGAAAAAATACACATAGCGTTGTAATCGGGCGAGTTTCTACTTTCAGACGCAACAGGAATTTTTGGGTTAGGTCAATCCGTTCGCGAGATATGGGAGTTTGAAGCCAAGAAATGGTTGAGAAGGCAAAAAATTTTTCGCACTTCTGCTGCTCCAAACGCTTAACCAGAATGGGCTAGGGAAAAAATACGCATACCGTTGTAATCGGGCGAGTTTCTACTTTCAGATGCAACAGGAATTTTTGGGTTAGGTCTATCCGTTCGCGAGATATGGGAGTTTGAAGCTAAGAAATGGTTGAGAAGACAACAAATTTTTCGCACTTCTGCTGCTCCAAACGCTTAACCAGAATGGCCTAGGGAAAAAATACACATACCAATGTAGTCGGGCGAGTTTCAACTTTCAGATGCAATAGGAATTTTTGGGTTTGGTCAATCCGTTCGCGAGATATGGGAGTTTGAAGCCAAGAAATGGTTGAGAAGGCAAAAAATTTTTCGCAATTCTGCTGCTCCAAGCGCTTAACCAGAATGCCCTAGGGAAAAAATACGCATATCGTTGTAATCGGGCGAGTTTCTACTTTCAGATGCAATAGGAATTTTTGGGTTATGTCAATTCGTTCGCGAGATATGGGACTTTGAAGCCAAGAAATGTTTGAGAAGGCAAAAAATTTTTCGCAATTCTGCTGCTCCAAACGCTTAACCAGAATGGCCTAGGGAAAAAATACACATACCGTTGTAATCGGGCGAGTTTCTACTCTCAGATGCAACTGGAATTTTTGAGTTACGTCAATCCGTTCGCGAGATATGGGAGTTTGAAGCTAAGAAATGGTTGAGAAGACAACAAATTTTTCGCACTTCTGCTGCTCCAAACGCTTAACCAGAATGGCCTAGGGAAAAAATACGCATACCGTTGTAATCGGGCGAGTTTCTACTTTCAGACGCAGCAGGAATTTTTGGGTTTGGTCAATCCGTTCGCGAGATATGGGACTTTGAAGCTAAGAAATGGTTGAGAAGGCAAAAAATTTTTCGCACTTCTGCTGCTCCAAACGCTTAACGAGAATGGCCTAGGGAAAAAATACGCATACCGTTGTAATCGGGCGTGTTTCTACTTTCAGACGCAGCAGGAATTTTTGGGTTCCGTCAATCCGTTCGCGAGATATGGGACTTTGAAGCTAAGAAATGGTTGAGAAGACAACAAATTTTTCGCAATTCTGCTGCTCCAAACGCTTAACCAGAATGGCCTAGGGAAAAATAAACGAATACCGTTGTAATCGGGCGAGTTTCTACTTTCAGATGCAATAGGAATTTTTGGGTTAGGTCAATCCGTTCGCGAGATATGGGAGTTTGAAGCCAAGAAATGGTTAGAAGGCAAAAAATTTTTCGCAATTCTGCTGCTCCAAGCGCTTAACCAGAATGCCCTAGGGAAAAAATACGCATATCGTTGTAATCGGGCGAGTTCCTACTTTCAGACGCAGCAGGAACTTCTGGGTTTGGTCAATCCGTTCGCGAGATATGGGAGTTTGAAGCTAAGAAATGCTTGAGAAGACAACAAATTCTTCGCACTTCTGCTGCTCCAAACGCTTAACCAGAATGGCCTAGGGAAAAAATACACATAGCGTTGTAATCGGGCGAGTTTCTACTTTCAGACGCAACAGGAATTTTTGGGTTAGGTCAATCCGTTCGCGAGATATGGGAGTTTGAAGCCAAGAAATGGTTGAGAAGGCAAAAAATTTTTCGCACTTCTGCTGCTCCAAACGCTTAACCAGAATGGGCTAGGGAAAAAATACGCATACCGTTGTAATCGGGCGAGTTTCTACTTTCAGATGCAACAGGAATTTTTGGGTTAGGTCTATCCGTTCGCGAGATATGGGAGTTTGAAGCTAAGAAATGGTTGAGAAGACAACAAATTTTTCGCACTTCTGCTGCTCCAAACGCTTAACCAGAATGGCCTAGGGAAAAAATACACATACCAATGTAGTCGGGCGAGTTTCAACTTTCAGATGCAATAGGAATTTTTGGGTTAGGTCAATCCGTTCGCGAGATATGGGAGTTTGAAGCCAAGAAATGGTTGAGAAGGCAAAAAATTTTTCGCAATTCTGCTGCTCCAAGCGCTTAACCAGAATGCCCTAGGGAAAAAATACGCATATCGTTGTAATCGGGCGAGTTCCTACTTTCAGACGCAGCAGGAACTTCTGGGTTTGGTCAATCCGTACGCGAGATATGGGAGTTTGAAGCTAAGAAATGGTTGAGAAGACAACAAATTCTTCGCACTTCTGCTGCTCCAAACGCTTAACCAGAATGGCCTCGGGAAAAAATACACATACCGTTGTAATGGTGCGAGTTTCTACTTTCAGATGCAATAGGAATTTTTGGATTATGTCAATCCGTTCGCGAGATATGGGAGTTTGAAGCCAAGAAATGGTTGAGAAGGCAAAAAATTTTTCGCAATTCTGCTGCTCCAAGCGCTTAACCAGAATGCCCTAGGGAAAAAATACGCATACCGTTGTAATCGGGCGAGTTCCTACTTTCAGACGCAGCAGGAACTTCTGGGTTTGGTCAATCCGTTCGCGAGATATGGGAGTTTGAAGCTAAGAAATGGTTGAGAAGACAACAAATTCTTCGCACTTCTGCTGCTCCAAACGCTTAACCAGAATGGCCTAGGGAAAAAATACACATAGCGTTGTAATCGGGCGAGTTTCTACTTTCAGACGCAACAGGAATTTTTGGGTTAGGTCAATCCGTTCGCGAGATATGGGAGTTTGAAGCCAAGAAATGGTTGAGAAGGCAAAAAATTTTTCGCAATTGTGCTGCTCCAAGCGCTTAACCAGAATGCCCTAGGGAAAAAATACGCATATCGTTGTAATCGGGCGAGTTCCTACTTTCAGATGCAACAGGAATTTTTGGGTTAGGTCAATCCGTTCGCGAGATATGGGAGTTTGAAGCCAAGAAATGGTTGAGAAGGCAAAAAATTTTTCGCACATCTGCTGCTCCAATCGCTTAACCAGAATGGCCTAAGGGAAAAATACACGTACCGTTGTAATCGGGCGAGTTTCTACTTTCAGATGCAATAGGAATTTTTGGGTTATGTCAATCCATTCGCGAGATATGAGAGTTTGAAGACAAGAAATGGTTGAGAAGGCAAAAAATTTTTCGCAATTCTGCTGCTCCAAACGCTTAACCAGAATGGCCCAGGGAAAAAATACACATACCGTTGTAATCGGGCGAGTTTCTACTTTCAGACGCAGCAGGAACTTCTGGGTTTGGACAATCCGTTCGCGAGATATGGGAGTTTGAAACTAAGAAATGGTTGAGAAGACAACAAATTTTTCGCACTTCTGCTGCTCCAAACGCTTAACCAGAATGGCCTAGGGAAAAAATACACATAACGTTGTAATCGGGCGAGTTTCTACTTTCAGATGCAATAGGAAATTTTGGGTCACGTCAATCCGTTCGCGAGGTATGGGAGTTTGAAGCTAAGAAATGGTTGAGAAGACAACAAATTTTTCGCACTTCTGCTGCTCCAAACGCTTAACCAGAATGGCCTAGGGAAAAAATACACATACCGCTCTAATCGGGCGAGTTTCTACTTTCAGGTGCAATAGGAATTTTTGGGTTATGTCAATCCGTTCGCGAGATACGGGACTTTGAAGCCAAGAAATGGTTGAGAAGGCAAAAAATTTTTCGCAATTCTGCTGCTCCATACGCTTAGCCAGAATGGCCTAGGGAAAAAATACAAATACCGTTGTAATCGGGCGAGTTTCTACTTTCACATGCAATAGGAATTTTTGGGTTAGGTCAATCCGTTCGCGAGATATGGGAGTTTGAAGCTAAGAAATGGTTGAGACGGCAAAAAATTTTTCGCAATTCTGCTGCGCCAAACGCTTAACCAGAATGGCCTAGGGAAGAAATACACATACCGTTGTAATCGGGCGAGTTTCTACTTTCAGACGCAGCAGGAACTTCTGGGTTTGGACAATCCGTTCGCGAGATATGGGAGTTTGAAACTAAGAAATGGTTGAGGAGACAACAAATTTTTCGCACTTCTGCTGCTCCAAACGCTTAACCAGAATGGCCTAGGGAAAAAATACACATACCGCTCTAATCGGGCGAGTTTCTACTTTCAGGTGCAATAGGAATTTTTGGGTTATGTCAATCCGTTCGCGAGATATGGGACTTTGAAGACAAGAAATGGTTGAGAAGGCAAAAAATTTTTCGCAATTCTGCTGCTCCATACGCTTAACCAGAATGGCCTAGGGAAAAAATACAAATACCGTTGTAATCGGGCGAGTCTCTACTTTCACATGCAATAGGAATTTTTGGGTTAGGTCAATCCGTTCGCGAGATATGGGAGTTTGAAGCCAAGAAATGGTTGAGAAGGCAAAAAATTTTTCGCAATTCTGCTGCTCCAAACGCATAACCAGAACGGCCTAGGGAAAAAATACAAATACCGCTGTAATCGGGCGAGTTTCTACTTTCAGATGCAATAGGAATTTTTGGGTTAGGTCAATCCGTTCGCGAGATATGGGAGTTTGAAGACAAGAAATGGTTGAGAAGGCAAAAAATTTTTCGCAATTCTGCTGCTCCAAACGCTTAACCAGAATGGCCTAGGGAAAAAATACACATACCAATGTAGTCGGGCGAGTTTCAACTTTCAGATGCAATAGGAATTTTTGGGTTATGTCAATCCATTCGCGAGATATGAGAGTTTGAAGACAAGAAATGGTTGAGAAGGCAAAAAATTTTTCGCAATTCTGCTGCTCCAAACGCTTAACCAGAATGGCCCAGGGAAAAAATACACATACCGTTGTAATCGGGCGAGTTTCTACTTTCAGACGCAGCAGGAACTTCTGGGTTTGGACAATCCGTTCGCGAGATATGGGAGTTTGAAACTAAGAAATGGTTGAGAAGACAACAAATTTTTCGCACTTCTGCTGCTCCAAACGCTTAACCAGAATGGCCTAGGGAAAAAATACACATAACGTTGTAATCGGGCGAGTTTCTACTTTCAGATGCAATAGGAAATTTTGGGTCACGTCAATCCGTTCGCGAGGTATGGGAGTTTGAAGCTAAGAAATGGTTGAGAAGACAACAAATTTTTCGCACTTCTGCTGCTCCAAACGCTTAACCAGAATGGCCTAGGGAAAAAATACACATACCGCTCTAATCGGGCGAGTTTCTACTTTCAGGTGCAATAGGAATTTTTGGGTTATGTCAATCCGTTCGCGAGATACGGGACTTTGAAGCCAAGAAATGGTTGAGAAGGCAAAAAATTTTTCGCAATTCTGCTGCTCCATACGCTTAGCCAGAATGGCCTAGGGAAAAAATACAAATACCGTTGTAATCGGGCGAGTTTCTAGTTTCACATGCAATAGGAATTTTTGGGTTAGGTCAATCCGTTCGCGAGATATGGGAGTTTGAAGCTAAGAAATGGTTGAGACGGCAAAAAATTTTTCGCAATTCTGCTGCCCCAAACGCTTAACCAGAATGGCCTAGGGAAGAAATACACATACCGTTGTAATCGGGCGAGTTTCTACTTTCAGACGCAGCAGGAACTTCTGGGTTTGGACAATCCGTTCGCGAGATATGGGAGTTTGAAACTAAGAAATGGTTGAGGAGACAACAAATTTTTCGCACTTCTGCTGCTCCAAACGCTTAACCAGAATGGCCTAGGGAAAAAATACACATACCGCTCTAATCGGGCGAGTTTCTACTTTCAGGTGCAATAGGAATTTTTGGGTTATGTCAATCCGTTCGCGAGATATGGGACTTTGAAGACAAGAAATGGTTGAGAAGGCAAAAAATTTTTCGCAATTCTGCTGCTCCATACGCTTAACCAGAATGGCCTAGGGAAAAAATACAAATACCGTTGTAATCGGGCGAGTCTCTACTTTCACATGCAATAGGAATTTTTGGGTTAGGTCAATCCGTTCGCGAGATATGGGAGTTTGAAGCCAAGAAATGGTTGAGAAGGCAAAAAATTTTTCGCAATTCTGCTGCTCCAAACGCATAACCAGAACGGCCTAGGGAAAAAATACAAATACCGCTGTAATCGGGCGAGTTTCTACTTTCAGATGCAATAGGAATTTTTGGGTTAGGTCAATCCGTTCGCGAGATATGGGAGTTTGAAGACAAGAAATGGTTGAGAAGGCAAAAAATGTTTCGCAATTCTGCTGCTCCAAACGCTTAACCAGAATGGCCTAGGGAAAAAATACACATACCGTTGTAATCGGGCGAGTTTCTACTCTCAGATGCAATTGGAATTTTTGAGTTACGTCAATCCGTTCGCGAGATATGGGAGTTTGAAGCTAAGAAATGGTTGAGAAGACAATAAATTTTTCGCACATATGCTGCTCCAATCGCTTAACCAGAATGGCCTAAGGGAAAAATACACGTACCGTTGTAATCGGGCGAGTTTCTACTTTCAGATGCAATAGGAATTTTTTGGGTTATGTCAATCCATTCGCGAGATATGAGAGTTTGAAGACAAGAAATGGTTGAGAAGGCAAAAAATTTTTCGCAATTCTGCTGCTCCAAACGCTTAACCAGAATGGCCTAGGGAAAAAATACACATACCGTTGTAATCGGGCGAGTTTCTACTTTCAGACGCAATAGGAACTTCTGGGTTTGGACAATCCGTTCGCGAGATATGGGAGTTTGAAACTAAGAAATGGTTGAGAAGACAACAAATTTTTCGCACTTCTGCTGCTCCAAACGCTTAACCAGAATGGCCTAGGGAAAAAATACACATAACGTTGTAATCGGGCGAGTTTCTACTTTCAGATGCAATAGGAAATTTTGGGTCACGTCAATCCGTTCGCGAGGTATGGGAGTTTGAAGCTAAGAAATGGTTGAGAAGACAACAAATTTTTCGCACTTCTGCTGCTCCAAACGCTTAACCAGAATGGCCTAGGGAAAAAATACACATACCGCTCTAATCGGGCGAGTTTCTACTTTCAGGTGCAATAGGAATTTTTGGGTTATGTCAATCCGTTCGCGAGATACGGGACTTTGAAGCCAACAAATGGTTGAGAAGGCAAAAAATTTTTCGCAATTCTGCTGCTCCATACGCTTAACCAGAATGGCCTAGGGAAAAAATACAAATACCGTTGTAATCGGGCGAGTTTCTACTTTCACATGCAATAGGAATTTTTGGGTTAGGTCAATCCGTTCGCGAGATATGGGAGTTTGAAGCTAAGAAATGGTTGAGACGGCAAAAAATTTTTCGCAATTCTGCTGCGCCAAACGCTTAACCAGAATGGCCTAGGGAAAAAATACACATACCGTTGTAATCGGGCGAGTTTCTACTTTCAGACGCAGCAGGAACTTCTGGGTTTGGACAATCCGTTCGCGAGATATGGGAGTTTGAAACTAAGAAATGGTTGAGGAGACAACAAATTTTTCCCACTTCTGCTGCTCCAAACGCTTAACCAGAATGGGCTAGGGAAAAAATACGCATACCGTTGTAATCGGGCGAGTTTCTACTTTCAGATGCAACAGGAATTTTTGGGTTAGGTCTATCCGTTCGCGAGATATGGGAGTTTGAAGCTAAGAAATGGTTGAGAAGACAACAAATTTTTCGCACTTCTGCTGCTCCAAACGCTTAACCAGAATGGCCTAGGGAAAAAATACACATACCAATGTAGTCGGGCGAGTTTCAACTTTCAGATGCAATAGGAATTTTTGGGTTTGGTCAATCCGTTCGCGAGATATGGGAGTTTGAAGCCAAGAAATGGTTGAGAAGGCAAAAAATTTTTCGCAATTCTGCTGCTCCAAGCGCTTAACCAGAATGCCCTAGGGAAAAAATACGCATATCGTTGTAATCGGGCGAGTTTCTACTTTCAGATGCAATAGGAATTTTTGGGTTATGTCAATCCGTTCGCGAGATATGGGACTTTGAAGCCAAGAAATGGTTGAGAAGGCAAAAAATTTTTCGCAATTCTGCTGCTCCAAACGCTTAACCAGAATGGCCTAGGGAAAAAATACACATACCGTTGTAATCGGGCGAGTTTCTACTCTCAGATGCAACTGGAATTTTTGAGTTACGTCAATCCGTTCGCGAGATATGGGAGTTTGAAGCTAAGAAATGGTTGAGAAGACAACAAATTTTTCGCACTTCTGCTGCTCCAAACGCTTAACCAGAATGGCCTAGGGAAAAAATACGCATACCGTTGTAATCGGGCGAGTTTCTACTTTCAGACGCAGCAGGAATTTTTGGGTTTGGTCAATCCGTTCGCGAGATATGGGACTTTGAAGCTAAGAAATGGTTGAGAACGCAAAAAATTTTTCGCAATTCTGCTGCTCCAAACGCTTAACCAGAATGGCCTCGGGAAAAAATACACATACCGTTGTAATGGGGCGTGTTTCTACTTTCAGATGCAATAGGAATTTTTGGGTTAGGTCAATCCGTTCGCGAGATATGGGAGTTTGAAGCCAAGAAATGGTTGAGAAGGCAAAAAATTTTTCGCAATTCTGCTGCTCCAAGCGCTTAACCAGAATGGCCTAGGGAAAAAATACGCATATCGTTGTAATCGGGCGAGTTCCTACTTTCAGACGCAGCAGGAACTTCTGGGTTTGGTCAATCCGTTCGCGAGATATGGGACTTTGAAGCTAAGAAATGGTTGAGAACGCAAAAAATTTTTCGCAATTCTGCTGCTCCAAACGCTTAACCAGAATGGCCTCGGGAAAAAATACACATACCGTTGTAATGGGGCGAGTTTCTACTTTCAGATGCAATAGGAATTTTTGGGTTAGGTCAATCCGTACGCGAGATATGGGAGTTTGAAGCCAAGAAATGGTTGAGAAGGCAAAAAATTTTTCGCAATTCTGCTGCTCCAAGCGCTTAACCAGAATGGCCTAGGGAAAAAACACGCATATCGTTGTAATCGGGCGAGTTCCTACTTTCAGACGCAGCAGGAACTTCTGGGTTTGGTCGATCCGTTCGCGAGATATGGGAGTTTGAATCTAAGAAATGGTTGAGAAGACAACAAATTCTTCGCACTTCTGCTGCTCCAAACGCTTAACCAGAATGGCCTAGGGAAAAAATACACATAGCGTTGTAATCGGGCGAGTTTCTACTTTCAGACGCAACAGGAATTTTTGGGTTAGGTCAATCCGTCCGCGAGATATGGGAGTTTGAAGCCAAGAAATGGTTGAGAAGGCTAAAAATTTTTCGCAATTGTGCTGCTCCAAGCGCTTAACCAGAATGCCCTAGGGAAAAAATACGCATATCGTTGTAATCGGGCGAGTTCCTACTTTCAGATGCAACAGGTATTTTTGGGTTAGGTCAATCCGTTCGCGAGATATGGGAGTTTGAAGCCAAGAAATGGTTGAGAAGGCAAAAAATTTTTCGCACTTCTGCTGCTCCAAACGCTTAACCAGAATGGCCTAGGGAAAAAATACGCATACCGTTGTAATCGGGCGTGTTTCTACTTTCAGACGCAGCAGGAATTTTTGGGTTCCGTCAATCCGTTCGCGAGATATGGGAGTTTGAAGCTAAGAAATGGTTGAGAAGACAACAAATTTTTCGCACTTCTGCTGCTCCAAACGCTTAACCAGAATGGCCTAGGGAAAAAATACACATACCAATGTAGTCGGGCGAGTTTCAACTTTCAGATGCAATAGGAATTTTTGGGTTAGGTCAATCCGTTCGCGAGATATGGGAGTTTGAAGCCAAGAAATGGTTGAGAAGGCAAAAAATTTTTCGCAATTCTGCTGCTCCAAGCGCTTAACCAGAATGCCCTAGGGAAAAAATACGCATATCGTTGTAATCGGGCGAGTTCCTACTTTCAGACGCAGCAGGAACTTCTGGGTTTGGTCAATCCGTTCGCGAGATATGGGAGTTTGAAGCTAAGAAATGGTTGAGAAGACAACAAATTCTTCGCACTTCTGCTGCTCCAAACGCTTAACCAGAATGGCCTCGGGAAAAAATACACATAGCGTTGTAATCGGGCGAGTTTCTACTTTCAGACGCAACAGGAATTTTTGGGTTAGGTCAATCCGTTCGCGAGATATGGGAGTTTGAAGCCAAGAAATGGTTGAGAAGGCAAAAAATTTTTCGCAATTGTGCTGCTCCAAGCGCTTAACCAGAATGCCTTAGGGAAAAAATACGCATATCGTTGTAATCGGGCGAGTTCCTACTTTCAGATGCAACAGGAATTTTTGGGTTAGGTCAATCCGTTCGCGAGATATGGGAGTTTGAAGCCAAGAAATGGTTGAGAAGGCAAAAAATTTTTCGCACTTCTGCTGCTCCAAACGCTTAACCAGAATGGCCTAGGGAAAAAATACGCATACCGTTGTAATCGGGCGTGTTTCTACTTTCAGACGCAGCAGGAATTTTTGGGTTCCGTCAATCCGTTCGCGAGATATGGGAGTTTGAAGCTAAGAAATGGTTGAGAAGACAATAAATTTTTCGCACATCTGCTGCTCCAATCGCTTAACCAGAATGGCCTAAGGGAAAAATACACGTACCGTTGTAATCGGGCGAGTTTCTACTTTCAGATGCAATAGGAATTTTTGGGTTATGTCAATCCATTCGCGAGATATGAGAGTTTGAAGACAAGAAATGGTTGAGAAGGCAAAAAATTTTTCGCAATTCTGCTGCTCCAAACGCTTAACCAGAATGGCCCAGGGAAAAAATACACATACCGTTGTAATCGGGCGAGTTTCTACTTTCAGACGCAGCAGGAACTTCTGGGTTTGGACAATCCGTTCGCGAGATATGGGAGTTTGAAACTAAGAAATGGTTGAGAAGACAACAAATTTTTCGCAATTCTGCTGCTCCAAACGCTTAACCAGAATGGCCTAGGGAAAAAATACACATAACGTTGTAATCGGGCGAGTTTCTACTTTCAGGTGCAATAGGAATTTTTGGGTTATGTCAATCCGTTCGCGAGATACGGGACTTTGAAGCCAAGAAATGGTTGAGAAGGCAAAAAATTTTTCGCAATTCTGCTGCTCCATACGCTTAGCCAGAATGGCCTAGGGAAAAAATACAAATACCGTTGTAATCGGGCGAGTTTCTACTTTCACATGCAATAGGAATTTTTGGGTTAGGTCAATCCGTTCGCGAGATATGGGAGTTTGAAGCTAAGAAATGGTTGAGACGGCAAAAAATTTTTCGCAATTCTGCTGCGCCAAACGCTTAACCAGAATGGCCTAGGGAAGAAATACACATACCGTTGTAATCGGGCGAGTTTCTACTTTCAGACGCAGCAGGAACTTCTGGGTTTGGACAATCCGTTCGCGAGATATGGGAGTTTGAAACTAAGAAATGGTTGAGGAGACAACAAATTTTTCGCACTTCTGCTGCTCCAAACGCTTAACCAGAATGGCCTAGGGAAAAAATACACATACCGCTCTAATCGGGCGAGTTTCTACTTTCAGGTGCAATAGGAATTTTTGGGTTATGTCAATCCGTTCGCGAGATATGGGACTTTGAAGACAAGAAATGGTTGAGAAGGCAAAAAATTTTTCGCAATTCTGCTGCTCCATACGCTTAACCAGAATGGCCTAGGGAAAAAATACAAATACCGTTGTAATCGGGCGAGTCTCTACTTTCACATGCAATAGGAATTTTTGGGTTAGGTCAATCCGTTCGCGAGATATGGGAGTTTGAAGCCAAGAAATGGTTGAGAAGGCAAAAAATTTTTCGCAATTCTGCTGCTCCAAACGCATAACCAGAACGGCCTAGGGAAAAAATACAAATACCGCTGTAATCGGGCGAGTTTCTACTTTCAGATGCAATAGGAATTTTTGGGTTAGGTCAATCCGTTCGCGAGATATGGGAGTTTGAAGACAAGAAATGGTTGAGAAGGCAAAAAATTTTTCGCAATTCTGCTGCTCCAAACGCTTAACCAGAATGGCCTAGGGAAAAAATACACATACCAATGTAGTCGGGCGAGTTTCAACTTTCAGATGCAATAGGAATTTTTGGGTTATGTCAATCCATTCGCGAGATATGAGAGTTTGAAGACAAGAAATGGTTGAGAAGGCAAAAAATTTTTCGCAATTCTGCTGCTCCAAACGCTTAACCAGAATGGCCCAGGGAAAAAATACACATACCGTTGTAATCGGGCGAGTTTCTACTTTCAGACGCAGCAGGAACTTCTGGGTTTGGACAATCCGTTCGCGAGATATGGGAGTTTGAAACTAAGAAATGGTTGAGAAGACAACAAATTTTTCGCACTTCTGCTGCTCCAAACGCTTAACCAGAATGGCCTAGGGAAAAAATACACATAACGTTGTAATCGGGCGAGTTTCTACTTTCAGATGCAATAGGAAATTTTGGGTCACGTCAATCCGTTCGCGAGGTATGGGAGTTTGAAGCTAAGAAATGGTTGAGAAGACAACAAATTTTTCGCACTTCTGCTGCTCCAAACGCTTAACCAGAATGGCCTAGGGAAAAAATACACATACCGCTCTAATCGGGCGAGTTTCTACTTTCAGGTGCAATAGGAATTTTTGGGTTATGTCAATCCGTTCGCGAGATACGGGACTTTGAAGCCAAGAAATGGTTGAGAAGGCAAAAAATTTTTCGCAATTCTGCTGCTCCATACGCTTAGCCAGAATGGCCTAGGGAAAAAATACAAATACCGTTGTAATCGGGCGAGTTTCTACTTTCACATGCAATAGGAATTTTTGGGTGAGGTCAATCCGTTCGCGAGATATGGGAGTTTGAAGCTAAGAAATGGTTGAGACGGCAAAAAATTTTTCGCAATTCTGCTGCGCCAAACGCTTAACCAGAATGGCCTAGGGAAGAAATACACATACCGTTGTAATCGGGCGAGTTTCTACTTTCAGACGCAGCAGGAACTTCTGGGTTTGGACAATCCGTTCGCGAGATATGGGAGTTTGAAACTAAGAAATGGTTGAGGAGACAACAAATTTTTCGCACTTCTGCTGCTCCAAACGCTTAACCAGAATGGCCTAGGGAAAAAATACACATACCGCTCTAATCGGGCGAGTTTCTACTTTCAGGTGCAATAGGAATTTTTGGGTTATGTCAATCCGTTCGCGAGATATGGGACTTTGAAGACAAGAAATGGTTGAGAAGGCAAAAAATTTTTCGCAATTCTGCTGCTCCATACGCTTAACCAGAATGGCCTAGGGAAAAAATACAAATACCGTTGTAATCGGGCGAGTCTCTACTTTCACATGCAATAGGAATTTTTGGGTTAGGTCAATCCGTTCGCGAGATATGGGAGTTTGAAGCCAAGAAATGGTTGAGAAGGCAAAAAATTTTTCGCAATTCTGCTGCTCCAAACGCATAACCAGAACGGCCTAGGGAAAAAATACAAATACCGCTGTAATCGGGCGAGTTTCTACTTTCAGATGCAATAGGAATTTTTGGGTTAGGTCAATCCGTTCGCGAGATATGGGAGTTTGAAGACAAGAAATGGTTGAGAAGGCAAAAAATTTTTCGCAATTCTGCTGCTCCAAACGCTTAACCAGAATGGCCTAGGGAAAAAATACACATACCAATGTAGTCGGGCGAGTTTCAACTTTCAGATGCAATAGGAATTTTTGGGTTATGTCAATCCATTCGCGAGATATGAGAGTTTGAAGACAAGAAATGGTTGAGAAGGCAAAAAATTTTTCGCAATTCTGCTGCTCCAAACGCTTAACCAGAATGGCCCAGGGAAAAAATACACATACCGTTGTAATCGGGCGAGTTTCTACTTTCAGACGCAGCAGGAACTTCTGGGTTTGGACAATCCGTTCGCGAGATATGGGAGTTTGAAACTAAGAAATGGTTGAGAAGACAACAAATTTTTCGCACTTCTGCTGCTCCAAACGCTTAACCAGAATGGCCTAGGGAAAAAATACACATAACGTTGTAATCGGGCGAGTTTCTACTTTCAGATGCAATAGGAAATTTTGGGTCACGTCAATCCGTTCGCGAGGTATGGGAGTTTGAAGCTAAGAAATGGTTGAGAAGACAACAAATTTTTCGCACTTCTGCTGCTCCAAACGCTTAACCAGAATGGCCTAGGGAAAAAATACACATACCGCTCTAATCGGGCGAGTTTCTACTTTCAGGTGCAATAGGAATTTTTGGGTTATGTCAATCCGTTCGCGAGATACGGGACTTTGAAGCCAAGAAATGGTTGAGAAGGCAAAAAATTTTTCGCAATTCTGCTGCTCCATACGCTTAGCCAGAATGGCCTAGGGAAAAAATACAAATACCGTTGTAATCGGGCGAGTTTCTACTTTCACATGCAATAGGAATTTTTGGGTTAGGTCAATCCGTTCGCGAGATATGGGAGTTTGAAGCTAAGAAATGGTTGAGACGGCAAAAAATTTTTCGCAATTCTGCTGCGCCAAACGCTTAACCAGAATGGCCTAGGGAAGAAATACACATACCGTTGTAATCGGGCGAGTTTCTACTTTCAGACGCAGCAGGAACTTCTGGGTTTGGACAATCCGTTCGCGAGATATGGGAGTTTGAAACTAAGAAATGGTTGAGGAGACAACAAATTTTTCGCACTTCTGCTGCTCCAAACGCTTAACCAGAATGGCCTAGGGAAAAAATACACATACCGCTCTAATCGGGCGAGTTTCTACTTTCAGGTGCAATAGGAATTTTTGGGTTATGTCAATCCGTTCGCGAGATATGGGACTTTGAAGACAAGAAATGGTTGAGAAGGCAAAAAATTTTTCGCAATTCTGCTGCTCCATACGCTTAACCAGAATGGCCTAGGGAAAAAATACAAATACCGTTGTAATCGGGCGAGTCTCTACTTTCACATGCAATAGGAATTTTTGGGTTAGGTCAATCCGTTCGCGAGATATGGGAGTTTGAAGCCAAGAAATGGTTGAGAAGGCAAAAAATTTTTCGCAATTCTGCTGCTCCAAACGCATAACCAGAACGGCCTAGGGAAAAAATACAAATACCGCTGTAATCGGGCGAGTTTCTACTTTCAGATGCAATAGGAATTTTTGGGTTAGGTCAATCCGTTCGCGAGATATGGGAGTTTGAAGACAAGAAATGGTTGAGAAGGCAAAAAATTTTTCGCAATTCTGCTGCTCCAAACGCTTAACCAGAATGGCCTAGGGAAAAAATACACATACCGTTGTAATCGGGCGAGTTCCTACTCTCAGATGCAATTGGAATTTTTGAGTTACGTCAATCCGTTCGCGAGATATGGGAGTTTGAAGCTAAGAAATGGTTGAGAAGACAATAAATTTTTCGCACATCTGCTGCTCCAATCGCTTAACCAGAATGGCCTAAGGGAAAAATACACGTACCGTTGTAATCGGGCGAGTTTCTACTTTCAGATGCAATAGGAATTTTTTGGGTTATGTCAATCCATTCGCGAGATATGAGAGTTTGAAGACAAGAAATGGTTGAGAAGGCAAAAAATTTTTCGCAATTCTGCTGCTCCAAACGCTTAACCAGAATGGCCTAGGGAAAAAATACACATACCAATGTAGTCGGGCGAGTTTCAACTTTCAGATGCAATAGGAATTTTTGGGTTATGTCAATCCATTCGCGAGATATGAGAGTTTGAAGACAAGAAATGGTTGAGAAGGCAAAAAATTTTTCGCAATTCTGCTGCTCCAAACGCTTAACCAGAATGGCCCAGGGAAAAAATACACATACCGTTGTAATCGGGCGAGTTTCTACTTTCAGACGCAGCAGGAACTTCTGGGTTTGGACAATCCGTTCGCGAGATATGGGAGTTTGAAACTAAGAAATGGTTGAGAAGACAACAAATTTTTCGCACTTCTGCTGCTCCAAACGCTTAACCAGAATGGCCTAGGGAAAAAATACACATAACGTTGTAATCGGGCGAGTTTCTACTTTCAGATGCAATAGGAAATTTTGGGTCACGTCAATCCGTTCGCGAGGTATGGGAGTTTGAAGCTAAGAAATGGTTGAGAAGACAACAAATTTTTCGCACTTCTGCTGCTCCAAACGCTTAACCAGAATGGCCTAGGGAAAAAATACACATACCGCTCTAATCGGGCGAGTTTCTACTTTCAGGTGCAATAGGAATTTTTGGGTTATGTCAATCCGTTCGCGAGATACGGGACTTTGAAGCCAAGAAATGGTTGAGAAGGCAAAAAATTTTTCGCAATTCTGCTGCTCCATACGCTTAGCCAGAATGGCCTAGGGAAAAAATACAAATACCGTTGTAACGGGCGAGTTTCTACTTTCACATGCAATAGGAATTTTTGGGTTAGGTCAATCCGTTCGCGAGATATGGGAGTTTGAAGCTAAGAAATGGTTGAGACGGCAAAAAATTTTTCGCAATTCTGCTGCGCCAAACGCTTAACCAGAATGGCCTAGGGAAGAAATACACATACCGTTGTAATCGGGCGAGTTTCTACTTTCAGACGCAGCAGGAACTTCTGGGTTTGGACAATCCGTTCGCGAGATATGGGAGTTTGAAACTAAGAAATGGTTGAGGAGACAACAAATTTTTCGCACTTCTGCTGCTCCAAACGCTTAACCAGAATGGCCTAGGCAAAAAATACACATACCGCTCTAATCGGGCGAGTTTCTACTTTCAGGTGCAATAGGAATTTTTGGGTTATGTCAATCCGTTCGCGAGATATGGGACTTTGAAGACAAGAAATGGTTGAGAAGGCAAAAAATTTTTCGCAATTCTGCTGCTCCATACGCTTAACCAGAATGGCCTAGGGAAAAAATACAAATACCGTTGTAATCGGGCGAGTCTCTACTTTCACATGCAATAGGAATTTTTGGGTTAGGTCAATCCGTTCGCGAGATATGGGAGTTTGAAGCCAAGAAATGGTTGAGAAGGCAAAAAATTTTTCGCAATTCTGCTGCTCCAAACGCATAACCAGAACGGCCTAGGGAAAAAATACAAATACCGCTGTAATCGGGCGAGTTTCTACTTTCAGATGCAATAGGAATTTTTGGGTTAGGTCAATCCGTTCGCGAGATATGGGAGTTTGAAGACAAGAAATGGTTGAGAAGGCAAAAAATTTTTCGCAATTCTGCTGCTCCAAACGCTTAACCAGAATGGCCTAGGGAAAAAATACACATACCGTTGTAATCGGGCGAGTTTCTACTCTCAGATGCAATTGGAATTTTTGAGTTACGTCAATCCGTTCGCGAGATATGGGAGTTTGAAGCTAAGAAATGGTTGAGAAGACAATAAATTTTTCGCACATCTGCTGCTCCAATCGCTTAACCAGAATGGCCTAAGGGAAAAATACACGTACCGTTGTAATCGGGCGAGTTTCTACTTTCAGATGCAATAGGAATTTTTTGGGTTATGTCAATCCATTCGCGAGATATGAGAGTTTGAAGACAAGAAATGGTTGAGAAGGCAAAAAATTTTTCGCAATTCTGCTGCTCCAAACGCTTAACCAGAATGGCCTAGGGAAAAAATACACATACCGTTGTAATCGGGCGAGTTTCTACTTTCAGACGCAGCAGGAACTTCTGGGTTTGGACAATCCGTTCGCGAGATATGGGAGTTTGAAACTAAGAAATGTTTGAGAAGACAACAAATTTTTCGCACTTCTGCTGCTCCAAACGCTTAACCAGAATGGCCTAGGGAAAAAATACACATAACGTTGTAATCGGGCGAGTTTCTACTTTCAGATGCAATAGGAAATTTTGGGTCACGTCAATCCGTTCGCGAGGTATGGGAGTTTGAAGCTAAGAAATGGTTGAGAAGACAACAAATTTTTCGCACTTCTGCTGCTCCAAACGCTTAACCAGAATGGCCTAGGGAAAAAATACACATACCGCTCTAATCGGGCGAGTTTCTACTTTCAGGTGCAATAGGAATTTTTGGGTTATGTCAATCCGTTCGCGAGATACGGGACTTTGAAGCCAAGAAATGGTTGAGAAGGCAAAAAATTTTTCGCAATTCTGCTGCTCCATACGCTTAACCAGAATGGCCTAGGGAAAAAATACAAATACCGTTGTAATCGGGCGAGTTTCTACTTTCACATGCAATAGGAATTTTTGGGTTAGGTCAATCCGTTCGCGAGATATGGGAGTTTGAAGCTAAGAAATGGTTGAGACGGCAAAAAATTTTTCGCAATTCTGCTGCGCCAAACGCTTAACCAGAATGGCCTAGGGAAAAAATACACATACCGTTGTAATCGGGCGAGTTTCTACTTTCAGACGCAGCAGGAACTTCTGGGTTTGGACAATCCGTTCGCGAGATATGGGAGTTTGAAACTAAGAAATGGTTGAGGAGACAACAAATTTTTCCCACTTCTGCTGCTCCAAACGCTTAACCAGAATGGCCTAGGGAAAAAATACACATAACGTTGTAATCGGGCGAGTTTCTACTTTCAGATGCAATAGGAATTTTTGGGTTAGGTCAATCCGTTCGCGAGATATGGGAGTTTGAAGCCAAGAAATGGTTGAGAAGGCAAAAAATTTTTCGCAATTCTGCTGCTCCAAACGCATAACCAGAACGGCCTAGGGAAAAAATACAAATACCGCTGTAATCGGGCGAGTTTCTACTTTCAGATGCAATAGGAATTTTTGGGTTAGGTCAATCCGTTCGCGAGATATGGGAGTTTGAAGACAAGAAATGGTTGAGAAGGCAAAAAATTTTTCGCAATTCTGCTGCTCCAAACGCTTAACCAGAATGGCCTAGGGAAAAAATACACATACCGTTGTAATCGGGCGAGTTTCTACTCTCAGATGCAATTGGAATTTTTGAGTTACGTCAATCCGTTCGCGAGATATGGGAGTTTGAAGCTAAGAAATGGTTGAGAAGACAATAAATTTTTCGCACATCTGCTGCTCCAATCGCTTAACCAGAATGGCCTAAGGGAAAAATACACGTACCGTTGTAATCGGGCGAGTTTCTACTTTCAGATGCAATAGGAATTTTTTGGGTTATGTCAATCCATTCGCGAGATATGAGAGTTTGAAGACAAGAAATGGTTGAGAAGGCAAAAAATTTTTCGCAATTCTGCTGCTCCAAACGCTTAACCAGAATGGCCTAGGGAAAAAATACACATACCGTTGTAATCGGGCGAGTTTCTACTTTCAGACGCAGCAGGAACTTCTGGGTTTGGACAATCCGTTCGCGAGATATGGGAGTTTGAAACTAAGAAATGGTTGAGAAGACAACAAATTTTTCGCACTTCTGCTGCTCCAAACGCTTAACCAGAATGGCCTAGGGAAAAAATACACATAACGTTGTAATCGGGCGAGTTTCTACTTTCAGATGCAATAGGAAATTTTGGGTCACGTCAATCCGTTCGCGAGGTATGGGAGTTTGAAGCTAAGAAATGGTTGAGAAGACAACAAATTTTTCGCACTTCTGCTGCTCCAAACGCTTAACCAGAATGGCCTAGGGAAAAAATACACATACCGCTCTAATCGGGCGAGTTTCTACTTTCAGGTGCAATAGGAATTTTTGGGTTATGTCAATCCGTTCGCGAGATACGGGACTTTGAAGCCAAGAAATGGTTGAGAAGGCAAAAAATTTTTCGCAATTCTGCTGCTCCATACGCTTAACCAGAATGGCCTAGGGAAAAAATACAAATACCGTTGTAATCGGGCGAGTTTCTACTTTCACATGCAATAGGAATTTTTGGGTTAGGTCAATCCGTTCGCGAGATATGGGAGTTTGAAGCTAAGAAATGGTTGAGACGGCAAAAAATTTTTCGCAATTCTGCTGCGCCAAACGCTTAACCAGAATGGCCTAGGGAAAAAATACACATACCGTTGTAATCGGGCGAGTTTCTACTTTCAGACGCAGCAGGAACTTCTGGGTTTGGACAATCCGTTCGCGAGATATGGGAGTTTGAAACTAAGAAATGGTTGAGGAGACAACAAATTTTTCCCACTTCTGCTGCTCCAAACGCTTAACCAGAATGGCCTAGGGAAAAAATACACATAACGTTGTAATCGGGCGAGTTTCTACTTTCAGATGCAATAGGAATTTTTGGGTTAGGTCAATCCGTTCGCGAGATATGGGAGTTTGAAGCCAAGAAATGGTTGAGAAGGCAAAAAATTTTTCGCAATTCTGCTGCTCCAAACGCATAACCAGAACGGCCTAGGGAAAAAATACAAATACCGCTGTAATCGGGCGAGTTTCTACTTTCAGATGCAATAGGAATTTTTGGGTTAGGTCAATCCGTTCGCGAGATATGGGAGTTTGAAGACAAGAAATGGTTGAGAAGGCAAAAAATTTTTCGCAATTCTGCTGCTCCAAACGCTTAACCAGAATGGCCTAGGGAAAAAATACACATACCGTTGTAATCGGGCGAGTTTCTACTCTCAGATGCAATTGGAATTTTTGAGTTACGTCAATCCGTTCGCGAGATATGGGAGTTTGAAGCTAAGAAATGGTTGAGAAGACAATAAATTTTTCGCACATCTGCTGCTCCAATCGCTTAACCAGAATGGCCTAAGGGAAAAATACACGTACCGTTGTAATCGGGCGAGTTTCTACTTTCAGATGCAATAGGAATTTTTTGGGTTATGTCAATCCATTCGCGAGATATGAGAGTTTGAAGACAAGAAATGGTTGAGAAGGCAAAAAATTTTTCGCAATTCTGCTGCTCCAAACGCTTAACCAGAATGGCCTAGGGAAAAAATACACATACCGTTGTAATCGGGCGAGTTTCTACTTTCAGACGCAGCAGGAACTTCTGGGTTTGGACAATCCGTTCGCGAGATATGGGAGTTTGAAACTAAGAAATGGTTGAGAAGACAACAAATTTTTCGCACTTCTGCTGCTCCAAACGCTTAACCAGAATGGCCTAGGGAAAAAATACACATAACGTTGTAATCGGGCGAGTTTCTACTTTCAGATGCAATAGGAAATTTTGGGTCACGTCAATCCGTTCGCGAGGTATGGGAGTTTGAAGCTAAGAAATGGTTGAGAAGACAACAAATTTTTCGCACTTCTGCTGCTCCAAACGCTTAACCAGAATGGCCTAGGGAAAAAATACACATACCGCTCTAATCGGGCGAGTTTCTACTTTCAGGTGCAATAGGAATTTTTGGGTTATGTCAATCCGTTCGCGAGATACGGGACTTTGAAGCCAAGAAATGGTTGAGAAGGCAAAAAATTTTTCGCAATTCTGCTGCTCCATACGCTTAACCAGAATGGCCTAGGGAAAAAATACAAATACCGTTGTAATCGGGCGAGTTTCTACTTTCACATGCAATAGGAATTTTTGGGTTAGGTCAATCCGTTCGCGAGATATGGGAGTTTGAAACTAAGAAATGGTTGAGGAGACAACAAATTTTTCCCACTTCTGCTGCTCCAAACGCTTAACCAGAATGGCCTAGGGAAAAAATACACATAACGTTGTAATCGGGCGAGTTTCTACTTTCAGATGCAATAGGAATTTTTGGGTTAGGTCAATCCGTTCGCGAGATATGGGAGTTTGAAGCCAAGAAATGGTTGAGAAGGCAAAAAATTTTTCGCAATTCTGCTGCTCCAAACGCATAACCAGAACGGCCTAGGGAAAAAATACAAATACCGCTGTAATCGGGCGAGTTTCTACTTTCAGATGCAATAGGAATTTTTGGGTTAGGTCAATCCGTTCGCGAGATATGGGAGTTTGAAGACAAGAAATGGTTGAGAAGGCAAAAAATTTTTCGCAATTCTGCTGCTCCAAACGCTTAACCAGAATGGCCTAGGGAAAAAATACACATACCGTTGTAATCGGGCGAGTTTCTACTCTCAGATGCAATTGGAATTTTTGAGTTACGTCAATCCGTTCGCGAGATATGGGAGTTTGAAGCTAAGAAATGGTTGAGAAGACAATAAATTTTTCGCACATCTGCTGCTCCAATCGCTTAACCAGAATGGCCTAAGGGAAAAATACACGTACCGTTGTAATCGGGCGAGTTTCTACTTTCAGATGCAATAGGAATTTTTTGGGTTATGTCAATCCATTCGCGAGATATGAGAGTTTGAAGACAAGAAATGGTTGAGAAGGCAAAAAATTTTTCGCAATTCTGCTGCTCCAAACGCTTAACCAGAATGGCCTAGGGAAAAAATACACATACCGTTGTAATCGGGCGAGTTTCTACATTCAGACGCAGCAGGAACTTCTGGGTTTGGACAATCCGTTCGCGAGATATGGGAGTTTGAAACTAAGAAATGGTTGAGAAGACAACAAATTTTTCGCACTTCTGCTGCTCCAAACGCTTAACCAGAATGGCCTAGGGAAAAAATACACATAACGTTGTAATCGGGCGAGTTTCTACTTTCAGATGCAATAGGAAATTTTGGGTCACGTCAATCCGTTCGCGAGGTATGGGAGTTTGAAGCTAAGAAATGGTTGAGAAGACAACAAATTTTTCGCACTTCTGCTGCTCCAAACGCTTAACCAGAATGGCCTAGGGAAAAAATACACATACCGCTCTAATCGGGCGAGTTTCTACTTTCAGGTGCAATAGGAATTTTTGGGTTATGTCAATCCGTTCGCGAGATACGGGACTTTGAAGCCAAGAAATGGTTGAGAAGGCAAAAAATTTTTCGCAATTCTGCTGCTCCATACGCTTAACCAGAATGGCCTAGGGAAAAAATACAAATACCGTTGTAATCGGGCGAGTTTCTACTTTCACATGCAATAGGAATTTTTGGGTTAGGTCAATCCGTTCGCGAGATATGGGAGTTTGAAGCTAAGAAATGGTTGAGACGGCAAAAAATTTTTCGCAATTCTGCTGCGCCAAACGCTTAACCAGAATGGCCTAGGGAAAAAATACACATACCGTTGTAATCGGGCGAGTTTCTACTTTCAGACGCAGCAGGAACTTCTGGGTTTGGACAATCCGTTCGCGAGATATGGGAGTTTGAAACTAAGAAATGGTTGAGGAGACAACAAATTTTTCCCACTTCTGCTGCTCCAAACGCTTAACCAGAATGGCCTAGGGAAAAAATACACATAACGTTGTAATCGGGCGAGTTTCTACTTTCAGATGCAATAGGAATTTTTTGGTTAGGTCAATCCGTTCGCGAGATATGGGAGTTTGAAGACAAGAAATGGTTGAGAAGGCAAGAAATTTTTCGCAATTCTGCTGCTCCAAACGCTTAACCAGAATGGCCTAGGGAAAAAATACACATACCGTTGTAATCGGGCGAGTTTCTACTCTCAGATGCAATTGGAATTTTTGAGTTACGTCTATCCGTTCGCGAGATATGGGAGTTTGAAGCTAAGAAATGGTTGAGAAGACAATAAATTTTTCGCACATCTGCTGCTCCAATCGCTTAACCAGAATGGCCTAAGGGAAAAATACACGTACCGTTGTAATCGGGCGAGTTTCTACTTTCAGATGCAATAGGAAATTTTGGGTCACGTCAATCCGTTCGCGAGATACGGGAGTTTGAAGCTAAGAAATGGTTGAGACGGCAAAAAATTTTTCGCAATTCTGCTGCGCCAAACTCTTAACCAGAATGGCCTAGGGAAAAAATACACATACCGTTGTAATCGGGCGAGTTTCTACTTTCAGACGCAGCAGGAACTTCTGGGTTTGGACAATCCGTTCGCGAGATATGGGAGTTTGAAACTAAGAAATGGTTGAGAAGACAACAAATTTTTCGCACTTCTGCTGCTCCAAACGCTTAACCAGAATGGCCTAGGGAAAAAATACACATAACGTTGTAATCGGGCGAGTTTCTACTTTCAGATGCAATAGGAAATTTTGGGTCACGTCAATCCGTTCGCGAGGTATGGGAGTTTGAAGCTAAGAAATGGTTGAGAAGACAACAAATTTTTCGCACTTCTGCTGCTCCAAACGCTTAACCAGAATGGCCTAGGGAAAAAATACACATACCGCTCTAATCGGGCGAGTTTCTACTTTCAGGTGCAATAGGAATTTTTGGGTTATGTCAATCCGTTCGCGAGATACGGGACTTTGAAGCCAAGAAATGGTTGAGAAGGCAAAAAATTTTTCGCAATTCTGCTGCTCCAAACGCATAACCAGAACGGCCTAGGGAAAAAATACAAATACCGCTGTAATCGGGCGAGTTTCTACTTTCAGATGCAATAGGAATTTTTGGGTTAGGTCAATCCGTTCGCGAGATATGGGAGTTTGAAGACAAGAAATGGTTGAGAAGGCAAAAAATTTTTCGCAATTCTGCTGCTCCAAACGCTTAACCAGAATGGCCTAGGGAAAAAATACACATACCGTTGTAATCGGGCGAGTTTCTACTCTCAGATGCAATTGGAATTTTTGAGTTACGTCAATCCGTTCGCGAGATATGGGAGTTTGAAGCTAAGAAATGGTTGAGAAGACAATAAATTTTTCGCACATCTGCTGCTCCAATCGCTTAACCAGAATGGCCTAAGGGAAAAATACACGTACCGTTGTAATCGGGCGAGTTTCTACTTTCAGATGCAATAGGAATTTTTTGGGTTATGTCAATCCATTCGCGAGATATGAGAGTTTGAAGACAAGAAATGGTTGAGAAGGCAAAAAATTTTTCGCAATTCTGCTGCTCCAAACGCTTAACCAGAATGGCCTAGGGAAAAAATACACATACCGTTGTAATCGGGCGAGTTTCTACATTCAGACGCAGCAGGAACTTCTGGGTTTGGACAATCCGTTCGCGAGATATGGGAGTTTGAAACTAAGAAATGGTTGAGAAGACAACAAATTTTTCGCACTTCTGCTGCTCCAAACGCTTAACCAGAATGGCCTAGGGAAAAAATACACATAACGTTGTAATCGGGCGAGTTTCTACTTTCAGATGCAATAGGAAATTTTGGGTCACGTCAATCCGTTCGCGAGGTATGGGAGTTTGAAGCTAAGAAATGGTTGAGAAGACAACAAATTTTTCGCACTTCTGCTGCTCCAAACGCTTAACCAGAATGGCCTAGGGAAAAAATACACATACCGCTCTAATCGGGCGAGTTTCTACTTTCAGGTGCAATAGGAATTTTTGGGTTATGTCAATCCGTTCGCGAGATACGGGACTTTGAAGCCAAGAAATGGTTGAGAAGGCAAAAAATTTTTCGCAATTCTGCTGCTCCATACGCTTAACCAGAATGGCCTAGGGAAAAAATACAAATACCGTTGTAATCGGGCGAGTTTCTACTTTCACATGCAATAGGAATTTTTGGGTTAGGTCAATCCGTTCGCGAGATATGGGAGTTTGAAGCTAAGAAATGGTTGAGACGGCAAAAAATTTTTCGCAATTCTGCTGCGCCAAACGCTTAACCAGAATGGCCTAGGGAAAAAATACACATACCGTTGTAATCGGGCGAGTTTCTACTTTCAGACGCAGCAGGAACTTCTGGGTTTGGACAATCCGTTCGCGAGATATGGGAGTTTGAAACTAAGAAATGGTTGAGGAGACAACAAATTTTTCCCACTTCTGCTGCTCCAAACGCTTAAC
Organism: Ptiloglossa arizonensis; assembly: GCF_051014685.1. NCBI lineage: Eukaryota > Metazoa > Arthropoda > Insecta > Hymenoptera > Colletidae > Ptiloglossa > Ptiloglossa arizonensis. The sequence goes on from NW_027479004.1 coordinate 141,378, forward strand.
CAGAATGGCCTAGGGAAAAAATACACATAACGTTGTAATCGGGCGAGTTTCTACTTTCAGATGCAATAGGAATTTTTTGGTTAGGTCAATCCGTTCGCGAGATATGGGAGTTTGAAGACAAGAAATGGTTGAGAAGGCAAGAAATTTTTCGCAATTCTGCTGCTCCAAACGCTTAACCAGAATGGCCTAGGGAAAAAATACACATACCGTTGTAATCGGGCGAGTTTCTACTCTCAGATGCAATTGGAATTTTTGAGTTACGTCTATCCGTTCGCGAGATATGGGAGTTTGAAGCTAAGAAATGGTTGAGAAGACAATAAATTTTTCGCACATCTGCTGCTCCAATCGCTTAACCAGAATGGCCTAAGGGAAAAATACACGTACCGTTGTAATCGGGCGAGTTTCTACTTTCAGATGCAATAGGAAATTTTGGGTCACGTCAATCCGTTCGCGAGATACGGGAGTTTGAAGCTAAGAAATGGTTGAGACGGCAAAAAATTTTTCGCAATTCTGCTGCGCCAAACTCTTAACCAGAATGGCCTAGGGAAAAAATACACATACCGTTGTAATCGGGCGAGTTTCTACTTTCAGACGCAGCAGGAACTTCTGGGTTTGGACAATCCGTTCGCGAGATATGGGAGTTTGAAACTAAGAAATGGTTGAGAAGACAACAAATTTTTCGCACTTCTGCTGCTCCAAACGCTTAACCAGAATGGCCTAGGGAAAAAATACACATAACGTTGTAATCGGGCGAGTTTCTACTTTCAGATGCAATAGGAAATTTTGGGTCACATCAATCCGTTCGCGAGGTATGGGAGTTTGAAGCTAAGAAATGGTTGAGAAGACAACAAATTTTTCGCACTTCTGCTGCTCCAAACGCTTAACCAGAATGGCCTAGGGAAAAAATACACATACCGCTCTAATCGGGCGAGTTTCTACTTTCAGGTGCAATAGGAATTTTTGGGTTATGTCAATCCGTTCGCGAGATACGGGACTTTGAAGCCAAGAAATGGTTGAGAAGGCAAAAAATTTTTCGCAATTCTGCTGCTCCATACGCTTAACCAGAATGGCCTAGGGAAAAAATACAAATACCGTTGTAATCGGGCGAGTTTCTACTTTCACATGCAATAGGAATTTTTGGGTTAGGTCAATCCGTTCGCGAGATATGGGAGTTTGAAGCTAAGAAATGGTTGAGACGGCAAAAAATTTTTCGCAATTCTGCTGCGCCAAACTCTTAACCAGAATGGCCTAGGGAAAAAATACACATACCGTTGTAATCGGGCGAGTTTCTACTTTCAGACGCAGCAGGAACTTCTGGGTTTGGACAATCCGTTCGCGAGATATGGGAGTTTGAAACTAAGAAATGGTTGAGGAGACAACAAATTTTTCCCACTTCTGCTGCTCCAAACGCTTAACCAGAATGGCCTAGGGAAAAAATACACATAACGTTGTAATCGGGCGAGTTTCTACTTTCAGATGCAATAGGAAATTTTGGGTCACGTCAATCCGTTCGCGAGATACGGGAGTTTGAAGCTAAGAAATGGTTGAGAAGGCAACAAATTTTTCGCACTTCTGCTGCTCCAAACGCTTAACCAGAATGGCCTAGGGAAAAAATACACATACCGCTCTAATCGGGCGAGTTTCTACTTTCAGGTGCAATAGGAATTTTTAGGTTATGTCAATCCGTTCGCGAGATATGGGACTTTGAAGCCAAGAAATGGTTGAGAAGGCAAAAAATTTTTCGCAATTCTGCTGCTCCATACGCTTAACCAGAATGGCCTAGGGAAAAAATACAAATACCGTTGTAATCGGGCGAGTCTCTACTTTCACATGCAATAGGAATTTTTGGGTTAGGTCAATCCGTTCGCGAGATATGGGAGTTTGAAGCCAAGAAATGGTTGAGAAGTCAAAAAATTTTTCGCAATTCTGCTGCTCCAAACGCTTAACCAGAATGGCCTAGGGAAAAAATACACATACCGTTGTAATCGGGCGAGTTTCTACTCTCAGATGCAACTGGAATTTTTGAGTTACGTCAATCCGTTCGCGAGATATCGGAGTTTGAAGCTAAGAAATGGTTGAGAAGACAATAAATTTTTCGCAGATCTGTTGCTCCAATCGCTTAACCAGAATGGCCTAAGGGAAAAATACACGTACCGTTGTAATCGGGCGAGTTTCTACTTTCAGATGCAATAGGAATTTTTGGGTTATGTCAATCCATTCGCGAGATATGAGAGTTTGAAAACAAGAAATGGTTGAGAAGGCAAAAAATTTTTCGCAATTCTGCTGCTCCAAACGCTTAACCAGAATGGCCTAGGGAAAAAATACACATACCGTTGTAATCGGGCGAGTTTCTACTTTCAGACGCAGCAGGAACTTCTGGGTTTGGACAATCCGTTCGCGAGATATGGGAGTTTGAAACTAAGAAATGGTTGAGAAGACAACAAATTTTTCGCACTTCTGCTGCTCCAAACGCTTAACCAGAATGGCCTAGGGAAAAAATACACATAACGTTGTAATCGGGCGAGTCTCTACTTTCACATGCAATAGGAATTTTTGGGTTAGGTCAATCCGTTCGCGAGATATGGGAATTTGAAGACAAGAAATGGTTGAGAAGGCAAAAAATTTTTCGCAATTCTGCTGCTCCAAACGCTTAACCAGAATGGCCTAGGGAAAAAATACACATACCGTTGTAATCGGGCGAGTTTCTACTCTCAGATGCAACTGGAATTTTTGAGTTACGTCAATCCGTTCGCGAGATATGGGAGTTTGAAGCTAAGAAATGGTTGAGAAGACAATAAATTTTTCGCAGATCTGCTGCTCCAATCGCTTAACCAGAATGGCCTAAGGGAAAAATACACGTACCGTTGTAATCGGGCGAGTTTCTACTTTCAGATGCAATAGGAATTTTTGGGTTATGTCAATCCATTCGCGAGATATGAGAGTTTGAAAACAAGAAATGGTTGAGAAGGCAAAAAATTTTTCGCAATTCTGCTGCTCCAAACGCTTAACCAGAATGGCCTAGGGAAAAAATACACATACCGTTGTAATCGGGCGAGTTTCTACTTTCAGATGCAATAGGAAATTTTGGGTCACGTCAATCCGTTCGCGAGGTATGGGAGTTTGAAGCTAAGAAATGGTTGAGAAGACAACAAATTTTTCGCACTTCTGTTGCTCCAAACGCTTAACCAGAATGGCCTAGGGAAAAAATACAAATACCGTTGTAATCGGGCGAGTTTCTACTTTCAGATGCAATAGGAGTTTTTGGGTTAGGTCAATCCGTTCGCGAGATATGGGTGTTTGAAGCCAAGAAATGGTTGAGAAGGCAAAAAATTTTTCGCAATTCTGCTGCTCCAAGCGCTTAACCAGAATGCCCTAGGGAAAAAATACGCATATCGTTGTAATCGGGCGAGTTCCTACTTTCAGACGCAGCAGGAACTTCTGGGTTTGGTCAATCCGTACGCGAGATATGGGAGTTTGAAGCTAAGAAATGGTTGAGGAGACAACAAATTCTTCGCACTTCTGCTGCTCCAAACGCTTAACCAGAATGGCCTCGGGAAAAAATACACATACCGTTGTAATGGGGCGAGTTTCTACTTTCAGATGCAATAGGAATTTTTTGGTTAGGTCAATCCGTTCGCGAGATATGGGAGTTTGAAGCCAAGAAATGGTTGAGAAGGCAAAAAATTTTTCGCAATTCTGCTGCTCCAAGCGCTTAACCAGAATGCCCTAGGGAAAAAATACGCATATCGTTGTAATCGGGCGAGTTCCTACTTTCAGACGCAGCAGGAACTTCTGGGTTTGGTCAATCCGTTCGCGAGATATGGGAGTTTGAAGCTAAGAAATGGTTGAGAAGACAACAAATTCTTCGCACTTCTGCTGCTCCAAACGCTTAACCAGAATGGCCTAGGGAAAAAATACACATAGCGTTGTAATCGGGCGAGTTTCTACTTTCAGACGCAACAGGAATTTTTGGGTTAGGTCAATCCGTTCGCGAGATATGGGAGTTTGAAGCCAAGAAATGGTTGAGAAGGCAAAACATTTTTCGCAATTGTGCTGCTCCAAGCGCTTAACCAGAATGCCCTCGGGAAAAAATACGCATATCGTTGTAATCGGGCGAGTTCCTACTTTCAGATGCAACAGGAATTTTTGGGTTAGGTCAATCCGTTCGCGAGATATGGGAGTTTGCAGCCAAGAAATGGTTGAGAAGGCAAAAAATTTTTCGCACTTCTGCTGCTCCAAACGCTTAACCAGAATGGCCTAGGGAAAAAATACGCATACCGTTCTAATCGGGCGTGTTTCTACTTTCAGACGCAGCAGGAATTTTTGGGTTCCGTCAATCCGTTCGCGAGATATGGGACTTTGAAGCTAAGAAATGGTTGAGAAGACAACAAATTTTTCGCACTTCTGCTGCTCCAAACGCTTAACCAGAATGGCCTAGGGAAAAAAAAACGAATACCGTTGTAATCGGGCGAGTTTCTACTTTCAGATGCAACAGGAATTTTTGGGTTAGGTCTAACCGTTCGCGAGATATGGGAGTTTGAAGCCAAGAAATGGTTGAGAAGGCATACAATTTTTCGCAATTCTGCTGATCCAAACGCTTAACCAGAATGCCCTCGGGAAAAAATACACATACCAATGTAGTCGGGCGAGTTTCAACTTTCAGATGCAATAGGAATTTTTGGGTTAGGTCAATCCGTTCGCGAGATATGGGAGTTTGAAGCCAAGAAATGGTTGAGAAGGCAAAAAATTTTTCGCAATTCTGGTGCTCCAAGCGCTTAACCAGAATGCCCTAGGGAAAAAATACGCATATCGTTGTAATCGGGCGAGTTCCTACTTTCAGACGCAGCAGGAACTTCTGGGTTTGGTCAATCCGTACGCGAGATATGGGAGTTTGAAGCCAAGAAATGGTTGAGAAGGCAAAAAATTTTTCGCAATTCTGCTGCTCCAAACGCATAACCAGAACGGCCTAGGGAAAAAAATACAAATACCGCTGTAATCGGGCGAGTTTCTACTTTCAGATGCAATAGGAATTTTTGGGTTAGGTCAATCCGTTCGCGAGATATGGGAGTTTGAAGACAAGAAATGGTTGAGAAGGCAATAAATTTTTCGCACATCTGCTGCTCCAATCGCTTAACCAGAATGGCCTAAGGGAAAAATACACGTACCGTTGTAATCGGGCGAGTTTCTACTTTCAGATGCAATAGGAATTTTTGGGTTATGTCAATCCATTCGCGAGATATGAGAGTTTGAAGACAAGAAATGGTTGAGAAGGCAAAAAATTTTTCGCAATTCTGCTGCTCCAAACGCTTAACCAGAATGGCCTAGGGAAAAAATACACATACCGTTGTAATCGGGCGAGTTTCTACTTTCAGACGCAGCAGGAACTTCTGGGTTTGGACAATCCGTTCGCGAGATATGGGAGTTTGAAACTAAGAAATGGTTGAGAAGACAACAAATTTTTCGCACTTCTGCTGCTCCAAACGCTTAACCAGAATGGCCTAGGGAAAAAATACACATAACGTTGTAATCGGGCGAGTTTCTACTTTCAGATGCAATAGGAAATTTTGGGTCACGTCAATCCGTTCGCGAGGTATGGGAGTTTGAAGCTAAGAAATGGTTGAGAAGACAACAAATTTTTCGCACTTCTGCTGCTCCAAACGCTTAACCAGAATGGCCTAGGGAAAAAATACACATACCGCTCTAATCGGGCGAGTTTCTACTTTCAGGTGCAATAGGAATTTTTGGGTTATGTCAATCCGTTCGCGAGATACGGGACTTTGAAGCCAAGAAATGGTTGAGAAGGCAAAAAATTTTTCGCAATTCTGCTGCGCCAAACGCTTAACCAGAATGGCCTAGGGAAAAAATACACATACCGTTGTAATCGGGCGAGTTTCTACTTTCAGACGCAGCAGGAACTTCTGGGTTTGATCAATCCGTTCGCGAGATATGGGAGTTTGAAACTAAGAAATGGTTGAGAAGACAACAAATTTTTCGCAATTCTGCTGCTCCAAACGCTTAACCAGAATGGCCTAGGGAAAAAATACACATAACGTTGTAATCGGGCGAGTTTCTACTTTCAGATGCAATAGGATATTTTGGGTCACGTCAATCCGTTCGCGAGATATGGGAGTTTGAAGCTAAGAAATGGTTGAGAAGACAACAAATTTTTCGCACTTCTGCTGCTCCAAACGCTTAACCAGAATGGCCTAGGGAAAAAATACACATACCGCTCTAATCGGACGAGTTTCTACTTTCAGGTGCAATAGGAATTTTTGGGTTATGTCAATCCGTTCGCGAGATATGGGAGTTTGAAGCCAAGAAATGGTTGAGAAGGCAAACAATTTTTCGCAATTCTGCTGCTCCAAACGCTTAACCAGAATGGCCTAGGGAAAAAATACACATACCGTTGTAATCGGGCGAGTTTCTACTTTCAGATGCAATAGGAATCTTTGGGTTAGGTCAATCCGTTCGCGAGATATGGGAGTTTGAAGCCAAGAAATGGTATAGAAGGCAAAAAATTTTTCAGAATTCTGCTGATCCAAACGCTTAACCAGAATGACCTAGGGAAAAAATACACATACCGTTGTAATCGGGCGAGTTTCTACTTTCAGATGCAATAGGAATTTTTGGGTTAGGTCAATACGTTCGCGAGATATGGGAGTTTGAAGCCAAGAAATGGTAAAGAAGGCAAAAAATTTTTCACAATTATGCTGCTCCATACGCTTAACCAGAATGGCCTAGGGAAAAAATACAAGTACCGTTGTAATCGGGCGAGTTTCTACTTTCAGATGCAATAGGAATTTTTGGGTTAGTTCAATCCGTTCGCGAGATATGGGAGTTTGAAGCCAAGAAATGGATGAGAAGGCAAAAAATTTTTCGCAATTCTGCTGCTCCAAACGCTTAACCAGAATGGCGTAGGGAAAAAATACACATACCGTTGTAATCGGGCGAGTTTCTACTTTCAGATGCAATAGGAATTTTTGGGTTAGGTCAATCGGTTCGCGAGATATGGGAGTTTGAAGCCAAGAAATGGTAGAGAAGGCAAAAAATTTTTCACAATTCTGCTGCTCCAAACGCTTAACCAGAATGGACTAGGGAAAAAATACACATACCGTTGTAATCGGGCGAGTTTCTACTTTCACACGCAACAGGAATTTTTGGGTTAGGTCTATCCGTTCGCGAGATATGGGAGTTTGAAGATAAGAAATGGTTGAGAAAACAACAAATTTTTCGCACTTCTGCTGCTCCAAACGCTTAACCAGAATCGCCTAGGGAAAAAATACACATAACGTTATAATCGGGCGAGTTTCTACTTTCAGATGCATTAGGAATTTTTGGGTTAGGTCAATCCGTTCGCGAGATATGGGAGTTTGAAGATAAGAAATGGTTGAGAAAACAACAAATTTTTCGCACTTCTGCTGCTCCAAACGCTTAACCAGAATGGCCTAGGGAAAAAATACACATAACGTTATAATCGGGCGAGTTTCTACTTTCAGATGCAATAGGAAATTTTGGGTCACGTCAATCCGTTCGCGAGATATGGGAGTTTGAAGCTAAGAAATGGTTGAGAAGACAACTAATTTTTCGCACTTCTGCTGCTCCAAACGCTTAACCAGAATGGCCTAGGGAAAAAATACACATACCGTTGTAATCGGCCGAATTTCTACCTTCAGATGCAACAGGAATCTTTGGGTTACGTCAATCCGTTTGCGAGATATGGGAGTTTGAAGCTAAGAAATGGTTGAGAAGACAACAAATTTTTCGCACTTCTGCTGCTCCAAACGCTTAACCAGAATGGCCTAGGGAAAAAATACACATACCGTTGTAATCGGGTGAGTTTCTACTTTCAGATGCCATAGGAATTTTTGTGTTAGGTCAATCCGTTCGCGAGATATGGGCGTTTGAAGCCAAGAAATGGTTGAGAAGGCAAGAAATTTTTCGCAATTCTGCTGCTCCAAACGCTTAACCAGAATGGCGTAGGGAAAAAATACACATACCGTTGTAATCGGGCGAGTTTCTACTCTCAGATGCAACTGGAATTTTTGAGTTACGTCAATCCGTTCGCGAGATATGGGAGTTTGAAGCTAAGAAATGGTTGAGAAGACAATAAATTTTTCGCACGTCTGCTGCTCCAATCGCTTAACCAGAATGGCCTAAGGGAAAAATACACGTACCGTTGTAATCTGGCGAGTTTCTACTTTCAGCTGCAATAGGAATTTTTGGGTTATGTCAATCCATTCGCGAGATATGAGAGTTTGAAGACAAGAAATGGTTGAGAAGGCAAAAAATTTTTCGTAATTCTGCTGCTCCAAACGCTTAACCAGAATGGCCTAGGGAAAAAATACACATACCGTAGTAATCGGGCGAGTTTCTACTTTACCACGCAACCGGAATTTTTGGGTTAGGTCTATCCGTTCGCGAGATATGGGAGTTTGAAGCCAAGAAATGGTTGAGAAGGCATACAATTTTTCGCAATTCTGCTGATCCAAACGCTTAACCGGAATGCCCTAGGGAAAAAATACACATACCGCTGTAGTCGGGCGAGTTTCAACTTTCAGATGCAATAGGAATTTTTGGGTTAGGTCAATCCGTTCGCGAGATATGGGAGTTTGAAGATAAGAAATGGTTGAGAAGGCAAAAAACTTTTCGCAATTCTGCTGCTCCAAACGCTTAACCAGAATGGCCTAGGGAAAAAATACACATACCGTTGTAATCGGGCGAGTTTCTACTTTCAGATACAATAGGAGTTTTTGGGTTAGGTCAATCCGTTCGCGAGATATTGGAGTTTGAAACTAAGAAATGGTTGAGAAGACAACAAATTTTTCGCAATTCTGCTGCTCCAAACGCTTAACCAGAATGGCCTAGGGAAAAAATACACATAACGTTGTAATCGGGCGAGTTTCTACTTTCAGATGCAATAGGATATTTTGGGTCACGTCAATCCGTTCGCGAGATATGGGAGTTTGAAGCTAAGAAATGGTTGAGAAGACAACAAATTTTTCGCACTTCTGCTGCTCCAAACGCTTAACCAGAATTGCCTAGGGAAAAAATACACATACCGCTCTAATCGGGCGAGTTTCTACTTTCAGGTGCAATAGGAATTTTTGGGTTATGTCAATCCGTTCGCGAGATATGGGAGTTTGAAGCCAAGAAATGGTTGAGAAGGCAAACAATTTTTCGCAATTCTGCTGCTCCAAACGCTTAACCAGAATGGCCTAGGGAAAAAATACACATACCGTTGTAATCGGGCGAGTTTCTACTTTCAGATGTAATAGGAATCTTTGGGTTAGGTCAATCCGTTCGCGAGATATGGGAGTTTGAAGCCAAGAAATGGTAGAGAAGGCAAAAAATTTTTCACAATTCTGCTGATCCAAACGCTTAACCAGAATGACCTAGGGAAAAAATACACATACCGTTGTAATCGGGCGAGTTTCTACTTTCAGATGCAATAGGAATTTTTGGGTTAGGTCAATACGTTCGCGAGATATGGGAGTTTGAAGCCAAGAAATGGTAGAGAAGGCAAAAAATTTTTCACAATTATGCTGCTCCATACGCTTAACCAGAATGGCCTAGGGAAAAAATACAAGTACCGTTGTAATCGGGCGAGTTTCTACTTTCAGATGCAATAGGAATTTTTGGGTTAGTTCAATCCGTTCGCGAGATATGGGAGTTTGAAGCCAAGAAATGGTTGAGAAGGCATACAATTTTTCGCAATTCTGCTGATCCAAACGCTTAACCAGAATGCCCTAGGGAAAAAATACACATACCGCTGTAGTCGGGCGAGTTTCAACTTTCAGATGCAATAGGAATTTTTGGGTTAGGTCAATCCGTTCGCGAGATATGGGAGTTTGAAGATAAGAAATGGTTGAGAAGGCAAAAAACTTTTCGCAATTCTGCTGCTCCAAACGCTTAACCAGAATGGCCTAGGGAAAAAATACACATACCGTTGTAATCGGGCGAGTTTCTACTTTCAGATACAATAGGAGTTTTTGGGTTAGGCCAATCCGTTCGCGAGATATGGGAGTTTGAAACTAAGAAATGGTTGAGAAGACAACAAATTTTTCGCAATTCTGCTGCTCCAAACGCTTAACCAGAATGGCCTAGGGAAAAAATACACATAACGTTGTAATCGGGCGAGTTTCTACTTTCAGATGCAATAGGATATTTTGGGTCACGTCAATCCGTTCGCGAGATATGGGAGTTTGAAGCTAAGAAATGGTTGAGAAGACAACAAATTTTTCGCACTTCTGCTGTTCCAAACGCTTAACCAGAATGGCCTAGGGAAAAAATACACATACCGCTCTAATCGGGCGAGTTTCTACTTTCAGGTGCAATAGGAATTTTTGGGTTATGTCAATCCGTTCGCGAGATATGGGAGTTTGAAGCCAAGAAATGGTTGAGAAGGCAAACAATTTTTCGCAATTCTGCTGCTCCAAACGCTTAACCAGAATGGCCTAGGGAAAAAATACACATACCGTTGTAATCGGGCGAGTTTCTACTTTCAGATGCAATAGGAATCTTTGGGTTAGGTCAATCCGTTCGCGAGATATGGGAGTTTGAAGCCAAGAAATGGTGGAGAAGGCAAAAAATTTTTCACAATTCTGCTGATCCAAACGCTTAATCAGAATGACCTAGGGAAAAAATACACATACCGTTGTAATCGGGCGAGTTTCTACTTTCAGATGCAATAGGAATTTTTGGGTTAGGTCAATACGTTCGCGAGATATGGGAGTTTGAAGCCAAGAAATGGTAGAGAAGGCAAAAAATTTTTCACAATTATGCTGCTCCATACGCTTAACCAGAATGGCCTAGGGAAAAAATACAAGTACCGTTGTAATCGGGCGAGTTTCTACTTTCAGATGCAATAGGAATTTTTGGGTTAGTTCAATCCGTTCGCGAGATATGGGACTTTGAAGACAAGAAATGGTTGAGAAGGCAAAAAATTTTTCGCAATTCTGCTGCTCCATACGCTTAACCAGAATGGCCTAGGGAAAAAATACAAATACCGTTGTAATCGGGCGAGTCTCTACTTTCACATGCAATAGGAATTTTTGGGTTAGGTCAATCCGTTCGCGAGATATGGGAGTTTGAAGCCAAGAAATGGTTGAGAAGGCAAAAAATTTTTCGCAATTCTGCTGCTCCAAACGCATAACCAGAACGGCCTAGGGAAAAAATACAAATACCGCTGTAATCGGGCGAGTTTCTACTTTCAGATGCAATAGGAATTTTTGGGTTAGGTCAATCCGTTCGCGAGATATGGGAGTTTGAAGACAAGAAATGGTTGAGAAGGCAAAAAATTTTTCGCAATTCTGCTGCTCCAAACGCTTAACCAGAATGGCCTAGGGAAAAAATACACATACCGTTGTAATCGGGCGAGTTTCTACTCTCAGATGCAATTGGAATTTTTGAGTTACGTCAATCCGTTCGCGAGATATGGGAGTTTGAAGCTAAGAAATGGTTGAGAAGACAATAAATTTTTCGCACATCTGCTGCTCCAATCGCTTAACCAGAATGGCCTAAGGGAAAAATACACGTACCGTTGTAATCGGGCGAGTTTCTACTTTCAGATGCAATAGGAATTTTTTGGGTTATGTCAATCCATTCGCGAGATATGAGAGTTTGAAGACAAGAAATGGTTGAGAAGGCAAAAAATTTTTCGCAATTCTGCTGCTCCAAACGCTTAACCAGAATGGCCTAGGGAAAAAATACACATACCGTTGTAATCGGGCGAGTTTCTACTTTCAGACGCAGCAGGAACTTCTGGGTTTGGACAATCCGTTCGCGAGATATGGGAGTTTGAAACTAAGAAATGGTTGAGAAGACAACAAATTTTTCGCACTTCTGCTGCTCCAAACGCTTAACCAGAATGGCCTAGGGAAAAAATACACATAACGTTGTAATCGGGCGAGTTTCTACTTTCAGATGCAATAGGAAATTTTGGGTCACGTCAATCCGTTCGCGAGGTATGGGAGTTTGAAGCTAAGAAATGGTTGAGAAGACAACAAATTTTTCGCACTTCTGCTGCTCCAAACGCTTAACCAGAATGGCCTAGGGAAAAAATACACATACCGCTCTAATCGGGCGAATTTCTACTTTCAGGTGCAATAGGAATTTTTGGGTTATGTCAATCCGTTCGCGAGATACGGGACTTTGAAGCCAAGAAATGGTTGAGAAGGCAAAAAATTTTTCGCAATTCTGCTGCTCCATACGCTTAACCAGAATGGCCTAGGGAAGAAATACAAATACCGTTGTAATCGGGCGAGTTTCTACTTTCACATGCAATAGGAATTTTTGGGTTAGGTCAATCCGTTCGCGAGATATGGGAGTTTGAAGCTAAGAAATGGTTGAGACGGCAAAAAATTTTTCGCAATTCTGCTGCGCCAAACGCTTAACCAGAATGGCCTAGGGAAAAAATACACATACCGTTGTAATCGGGCGAGTTTCTACTTTCAGACGCAGCAGGAACTTCTGGGTTTGGACAATCCGTTCGCGAGATATGGGAGTTTGAAACTAAGAAATGGTTGAGGAGACAACAAATTTTTCCCACTTCTGCTGCTCCAAACGCTTAACCAGAATGGCCTAGGGAAAAAATACACATACCGCTCTAATCGGACGAGTTTCTACTTTCAGGTGCAATAGGAATTTTTGGGTTAGGTCAATCCGTTCGCGAGATATGGGAGTTTGAAGCTAAGAAATGGTTGAGACGGCAAAAAATTTTTCGCAATTCTGCTGCGCCAAACGCTTAACCAGAATGGCCTAGGGAAAAAATACACATACCGTTGTAATCGGGCGAGTTTCTACTTTCAGACGCAGCAGGAACTTCTGGGTTTGGACAATCCGTTCGCGAGATATGGGAGTTTGAAACTAAGAAATGGTTGAGGAGGCAACAAATTTTTCCCACTTCTGCTGCTCCAAACGCTTAACCAGAATGGCCTAGGGAAAAAATACACATACCGTTGTAATCGGGCGAGTTTCTACTTTCAGACGCAGCAGTAACTTCTGGGTTTGGACAATCCGTTCGCGAGATATGGGAGTTTGAAACTAAGAAATGGTTGAGAAGACAACAAATTTTTCGCACTTCTGCTGCTCCAAACGCTTAACCAGAATGGCCTAGGGAAAAAATACACATAACGTTGTAATCGGGCGAGTTTCTACCTTCAGATGCAATAGGAAATTTTGGGTCACGTCAATCCGTTCGCGAGGTATGGGAGTTTGAAGCTAAGAAATGGTTGAGAAGACAACAAATTTTTCGCACTTCTGCTGCTCCAAACGCTTAACCAGAATGGCCTAGGGAAAAAATACACATACCGCTCTAATCGGGCGAATTTCTACTTTCAGGTGCAATAGGAATTTTTGGGTTATGTCAATCCGTTCGCGAGATACGGGACTTTGAAGCCAAGAAATGGTTGAGAAGGCAAAAAATTTTTCGCAATTCTGCTGCTCCATACGCTTAACCAGAATGGCCTAGGGAAAAAATACAAATACCGTTGTAATCGGGCGAGTTTCTACTTTCACATGCAATAGGAATTTTTGGGTTAGGTCAATCCGTTCGCGAGATATGGGAGTTTGAAGCTAAGAAATGGTTGAGACGGCAAAAAATTTTTCGCAATTCTGCTGCGCCAAACGCTTAAGCAGAATGGCCTAGGGAAAAAATACACATACCGTTGTAATCGGGCGAGTTTCTACTTTCAGACGCAGCAGGAACTTCTGGGTTTGGACAATCCGTTCGCGAGATGTGGGAGTTTGAAACTAAGAAATGGTTGAGGAGACAACAAATTTTTCCCACTTCTGCTGCTCCAAACGCTTAACCAGAATGGCCTAGGGAAAAAATACACATAACGTTGTAATCGGGCGAGTTTCTACTTTCAGATGCAACAGGAATTTTTGGGTTAGGTCAATCCGTTCGCGAGATATGGGAGTTTGAAGACAAGAAATGGTTGAGAAGGCAAGAAATTTTTCGCAATTCTGCTGCTCCAAACGCTTAACCAGAATGGCCTAGGGAAAAAATACACATACCGTTGTAATCGGGCGAGTTTCTACTCTCAGATGCAATTGGAATTTTTGAGTTACGTCTATCCGTTCGCGAGATATGGGAGTTTGAAGCTAAGAAATGGTTGAGAAGACAATAAATTTTTCGCACATCTGCTGCTCCAATCGCTTAACCAGAATGGCCTAAGGGAAAAATACACGTACCGTTGTAATCGGGCGAGTTTCTACTTTCAGATGCAATAGGAATTTTTGGGTTATGTCAATCCATTCGCGAGATATGAGAGTTTGAAGACAAGAAATGGTTGAGAAGGCAAAAAATTTTTCGCAATTCTGCTGCTCCAAACGCTTAACCAGAATGGCCTAGGGAAAAAATACACATACCGTTGTAATCGGGCGAGTTTCTACTTTCAGACGCAGCAGGAACTTCTGGGTTTGGACAATCCGTTCGCGAGATATGGGAGTTTGAAACTAAGAAATGGTTGAGAAGACAACAAACTTTTCGCACTTCTGCTGCTCCAAACGCTTAACCAGAATGGCCTAGGGAAAAAATACACATAACGTTGTAATCGGGCGAGTTTCTACTTTCAGATGCAATAGGAAATTTTGGGTCACGTCAATCCGTTCGCGAGGTATGGGAGTTTGAAGCTAAGAAATGGTTGAGAAGACAACAAATTTTTCGCACTTCTGCTGCTCCAAACGCTTAACCAGAATGGCCTAGGGAAAAAATACACATACCGCTCTAATCGGGCGAGTTTCTACTTTCAGGTGCAATAGGAATTTTTGGGTTATGTCAATCCGTTCGCGAGATACGGGACTTTGAAGCCAAGAAATGGTTGAGAAGGCAAAAAATTTTTCGCAATTCTGCTGCTCCATACGCTTAACCAGAATGGCCTAGGGAAAAAATACAAATACCGTTGTAATCGGGCGAGTTTCTACTTTCACATGCAATAGGAATTTTTGGGTTAGGTCAATCCGTTCGCGAGATATGGGAGTTTGAAGCTAAGAAATGGTTGAGACGGCAAAAAATTTTTCGCAATTCTGCTGCGCCAAACTCTTAACCAGAATGGCCTAGGGAAAAAATACACATACCGTTGTAATCGGGCGAGTTTCTACTTTCAGACGCAGCAGGAACTTCTGGGTTTGGACAATCCGTTCGCGAGATATGGGAGTTTGAAACTAAGAAATGGTTGAGGAGACAACAAATTTTTCCCACTTCTGCTGCTCCAAACGCTTAACCAGAATGGCCTAGGGAAAAAATACACATAACGTTGTAATCGGGCGAGTTTCTACTTTCAGATGCAATAGGAAATTTTGGGTCACGTCAATCCGTTCGCGAGATACGGGAGTTTGAAGCTAAGAAATGGTTGAGAAGGCAACAAATTTTTCGCACTTCTGCTGCTCCAAACGCTTAACCAGAATGGCCTAGGGAAAAAATACACATACCGCTCTAATCGGGCGAGTTTCTACTTTCAGGTGCAATAGGAATTTTTGGGTTATGTCAATCCGTTCGCGAGATATGGGACTTTGAAGCCAAGAAATGGTTGAGAAGGCAAAAAATTTTTCGCAATTCTGCTGCTCCATACGCTTAACCAGAATGGCCTAGGGAAAAAATACAAATACCGTTGTAATCGGGCGAGTCTCTACTTTCACATGCAATAGGAATTTTTGGGTTAGGTCAATCCGTTCGCGAGATATGGGAGTTTGAAGCCAAGAAATGGTTGAGAAGTCAAAAAATTTTTCGCAATTCTGCTGCTCCAAACGCATAACCAGAACGGCCTAGGGAAAAAATACAAATACCGCTGTAATCGGGCGAATTTCTACTTTCAGATGCAATAGGAATTTTTGGGTTAGTTCAATCTGTTCGCGAGATATGGGAATTTGAAGACAAGAAATGGTTGAGAAGGCAAAAAATTTTTCGCAGATCTGCTGCTCCAATCGCTTAACCAGAATGGCCTAAGGGAAAAATACACGTACCGTTGTAATCGGGCGAGTTTCTACTTTCAGATGCAATAGGAATTTTTGGGTTATGTCAATCCATTCGCGAGATATGAGAGTTTGAAAACAAGAAATGGTTGAGAAGGCAAAAAATTTTTCGCAATTCTGCTGCTCCAAACGCTTAACCAGAATGGCCTAGGGAAAAAATACACATACCGTTGTAATCGGGCGAGTTTCTACTTTCAGACGCAGCAGGAACTTCTGGGTTTGGACAATCCGTTCGCGAGATATGGGAGTTTGAAACTAAGAAATGGTTGAGAAGACAACAAATTTTTCGCACTTCTGCTGCTCCAAACGCTTAACCAGAATGGCCTAGGGAAAAAATACACATAACGTTGTAATCGGGCGAGTTTCTACTTTCAGATGCAATAGGAAATTTTGGGTCACGTCAATCCGTTCGCGAGATACGGGAGTTTGAAGCTAAGAAATGGTTGAGAAGGCAACAAATTTTTCGCACTTCTGCTGCTCCAAACGCTTAACCAGAATGGCCTAGGGAAAAAATACACATACCGCTCTAATCGGGCGAGTTTCTACTTTCAGGTGCAATAGGAATTTTTGGGTTATGTCAATCCGTTCGCGAGATATGGGACTTTGAAGCCAAGAAATGGTTGAGAAGGCAAAAAATTTTTCGCAATTCTGATGCTCCATACGCTTAACCAGAATGGCCTAGGGAAAAAATACAAATACCGTTGTAATCGGGCGAGTCTCTACTTTCACATGCAATAGGAATTTTTGGGTTAGGTCAATCCGTTCGCGAGATATGGGAGTTTGAAGCCAAGAAATGGTTGAGAAGTCAAAAAATTTTTCGCAATTCTGCTGCTCCAAACGCATAACCAGAACGGCCTAGGGAAAAAATACAAATACCGCTGTAATCGGGCGAATTTCTACTTTCAGATGCAATAGGAATTTTTGGGTTAGTTCAATCTGTTCGCGAGATATGGGAATTTGAAGACAAGAAATGGTTGAGAAGGCAAAAAATTTTTCGCAGATCTGCTGCTCCAATCGCTTAACCAGAATGGCCTAAGGGAAAAATACACGTACCGTTGTAATCGGGCGAGTTTCTACTTTCAGATGCAATAGGAATTTTTGGGTTATGTCAATCCATTCGCGAGATATGAGAGTTTGAAAACAAGAAATGGTTGAGAAGGCAAAAAATTTTTCGCAATTCTGCTGCTCCAAACGCTTAACCAGAATGGCCTAGGGAAAAAATACACATACCGTTGTAATCGGGCGAGTTTCTACTTTCAGACGCAGCAGGAACTTCTGGGTTTGGACAATCCGTTCGCGAGATATGGGAGTTTGAAACTAAGAAATGGTTGAGAAGACAACAAATTTTTCGCACTTCTGCTGCTCCAAACGCTTAACCAGAATGGCCTAGGGAAAAAATACACATAACGTTGTAATCGGGCGAGTTTCTACTTTCAGATGCAATAGGAAATTTTGGGTCACGTCAATCCGTTCGCGAGGTATGGGAGTTTGAAGCTAAGAAATGGTTGAGAAGACAACAAATTTTTCGCACTTCTGCTGCTCCAAACGCTTAACCAGAATGGCCTAGGGAAAAAATACACATAGCGTTGTAATCGGGCGAGTTTCTACTTTCAGACGCAACAGGAATTTTTGGGTTAGGTCAATCCGTTCGCGAGATATGGGAGTTTGAAGCCAAGAAATGGTTGAGAAGGCAAAAAATTTTTCGCAATTCTGCTGCTCCAAGCGCTTAACCAGAATGCCCTAGGGAAAAAATACGCATACCGTTGTAATCGGGCGAGATTCTACTTTCAGACGCAGCAGGTATTTTTGGGTTCGGTCAATCCGTTCGCGAGATATGGGACTTTGAAGCTAAGAAATGGTTGAGAAGACAACAAATTTTTCGCACTTCTGCTGCTCCAAACGCTTAACCAGAATGGCCTAGGGAAAAAATACGCATACCGTTGTAATCGGGCGAGTTTCTACTTTCAGACGCAGCAGGAATTTTTGTGTTTGGTCAATCCGTTCGCGAGATATGGGACTTTGAAGCTAAGAAATGGTTGAGAACGCAAAAAATTTTTCGCAATTCTGCTGCTCCAAACGCTTAACCAGAATGGCCTCGGGAAAAAATACACATACCGTTGTAATGGGGCGAGTTTCTACTTTCAGATGCAATAGGAGTTTTTGGGTTAGGTCAATCCGTTCGCGAGATATGGGTGTTTGAAGCCAAGAAATGGTTGAGAAGGCAAAAAATTTTTCGCAATTCTGCTGCTCCAAGCGCTTAACCAGAATGCCCTAGGGAAAAAATACGCATATCGTTGTAATCGGGCGAGTTCCTACTTTCAGACGCAGCAGGATCTTCTGGGTTTGGTCAATCCGTACGCGAGATATGGGAGTTTGAAGCTAAGAAATGGTTGAGAAGGCAACAAATTCTTCGCACTTCTGCTGCTCCAAACGCTTAACCAGAATGGCCTCGGGAAAAAATACACATACCGTTGTAATGGGGCGAGTTTCTACTTTCAGATGCAATAGGAATTTTTGGGTTAGGTCAATCCGTTCGCGAGATATGGGAGTTTGAAGCCAAGAAATGGTTGAGAAGGCAAAAAATTTTTCGCAATTCTGCTGCTCCATGCGCTTAACCAGAATGCCCTAGGGAAAAAATACGCATATCGTTGTAATCGGGCGAGTTCCTACTTTCAGACGCAGCAGGAACTTCTGGGTTTGGTCAATCCGTTCGCGAGATATGGGAGTTTGAAGCTAAGAAATGGTTGAGAAGACAACAAATTCTTCGCACTTCTGCTGCTCCAAACGCTTAACCAGAATGGCCTAGGGAAAAAATACGCATACCGTTCTAATCGGGCGTGTTTCTACTTTCAGACGCAGCAGGAATTTTTGGGTTCCGTCAATCCGTTCGCGAGATATGGGACTTTGAAGCTAAGAAATGGTTGAGAAGACAACAAATTTTTCGCACTTCTGCTGCTCCAAACGCTTAACCAGAATGGCCTAGGGAAAAAAAAACGAATACCGTTGTAATCGGGCGAGTTTCTACTTTCAGATGCAACAGGAATTTTTGGGTTAGGTCTAACCGTTCGCGAGATATGGGAGTTTGAAGCCAAGAAATGGTTGAGAAGGCATACAATTTTTCGCAATTCTGCTGATCCAAACGCTTAACCAGAATGCCCTCGGGAAAAAATACACATACCAATGTAGTCGGGCGAGTTTCAACTTTCAGATGCAATAGGAATTTTTGGGTTAGGTCAATCCGTTCGCGAGATATGGGAGTTTGAAGCCAAGAAATGGTAGAGAAGGCAAAAAATTTTTCGCAATTCTGGTGCTCCAAGCGCTTAACCAGAATGCCCTAGGGAAAAAATACGCATATCGTTGTAATCGGGCGAGTTCCTACTTTCAGACGCAGCAGGAACTTCTGGGTTTGGTCAATCCGTACGCGAGATATGGGAGTTTGAAGCCAAGAAATGGTTGAGAAGGCAAAAAATTTTTCGCAATTCTGCTGCTCCAAACGCATAACCAGAACGGCCTAGGGAAAAAAATACAAATACCGCTGTAATCGGGCGAGTTTCTACTTTCAGATGCAATAGGAATTTTTGGGTTAGGTCAATCCGTTCGCGAGATATGGGAGTTTGAAGACAAGAAATGGTTGAGAAGGCAATAAATTTTTCGCACATCTGCTGCTCCAATCGCTTAACCAGAATGGCCTAAGGGAAAAATACACGTACCGTTGTAATCGGGCGAGTTTCTACTTTCAGATGCAATAGGAATTTTTGGGTTATGTCAATCCATTCGCGAGATATGAGAGTTTGAAGACAAGAAATGGTTGAGAAGGCAAAAAATTTTTCGCAATTCTGCTGCTCCAAACGCTTAACCAGAATGGCCTAGGGAAAAAATACACATACCGTTGTAATCGGGCGAGTTTCTACTTTCAGACGCAGCAGGAACTTCTGGGTTTGGACAATCCGTTCGCGAGATATGGGAGTTTGAAACTAAGAAATGGTTGAGAAGACAACAAATTTTTCGCACTTCTGCTGCTCCAAACGCTTAACCAGAATGGCCTAGGGAAAAAATACACATAACGTTGTAATCGGGCGAGTTTCTACTTTCAGATGCAATAGGAAATTTTGGGTCACGTCAATCCGTTCGCGAGGTATGGGAGTTTGAAGCTAAGAAATGGTTGAGAAGACAACAAATTTTTCGCACTTCTGCTGCTCCAAACGCTTAACCAGAATGGCCTAGGGAAAAAATACACATACCGCTCTAATCGGGCGAGTTTCTACTTTCAGGTGCAATAGGAATTTTTGGGTTATGTCAATCCGTTTGCGAGATACGGGACTTTGAAGCCAAGAAATGGTTGAGAAGGCAAAAAATTTTTCGCAATTCTGCTGCTCCATACGCTTAACCAGAATGGCCTAGGGAAAAAATACAAATACCGTTGTAATCGGGCGAGTTTCTACTTTCACATGCAATAGGAATTTTTGGGTTAGGTCAATCCGTTCGCGAGATATGGGAGTTTGAAGCTAAGAAATGGTTGAGACGGCAAAAAATTTTTCGCAATTCTGCTGCGCCAAACGCTTAACCAGAATGGCCTAGGGAAAAAATACACATACCGTTGTAATCGGGCGAGTTTCTACTTTCAGACGCAGCAGGAACTTCTGGGTTTGATCAATCCGTTCGCGAGATATGGGAGTTTGAAACTAAGAAATGGTTGAGAAGACAACAAATTTTTCGCAATTCTGCTGCTCCAAACGCTTAACCAGAATGGCCTAGGGAAAAAATACACATAACGTTGTAATCGGGCGAGTTTCTACTTTCAGATGCAATAGGATATTTTGGGTCACGTCAATCCGTTCGCGAGATATGGGAGTTTGAAGCTAAGAAATGGTTGAGAAGACAACAAATTTTTCGCACTTCTGCTGCTCCAAACGCTTAACCAGAATGGCCTAGGGAAAAAATACACATACCGCTCTAATCGGACGAGTTTCTACTTTCAGGTGCAATAGGAATTTTTGGGTTATGTCAATCCGTTCGCGAGATATGGGAGTTTGAAGCCAAGAAATGGTTGAGAAGGCAAACAATTTTTCGCAATTCTGCTGCTCCAAACGCTTAACCAGAATGGCCTAGGGAAAAAATACACATACCGTTGTAATCGGGCGAGTTTCTACTTTCAGATGCAATAGGAATCTTTGGGTTAGGTCAATCCGTTCGCGAGATATGGGAGTTTGAAGCCAAGAAATGGTAGAGAAGGCAAAAAATTTTTCAGAATTCTGCTGATCCAAACGCTTAACCAGAATGACCTAGGGAAAAAATACACATACCGTTGTAATCGGGCGAGTTTCTACTTTCAGATGCAATAGGAATTTTTGGGTTAGGTCAATACGTTCGCGAGATATGGGAGTTTGAAGCCAAGAAATGGTAGAGAAGGCAAAAAATTTTTCACAATTATGCTGCTCCATACGCTTAACCAGAATGGCCTAGGGAAAAAATACAAGTACCGTTGTAATCGGGCGAGTTTCTACTTTCAGATGCAATAGGAATTTTTGGGTTAGTTCAATCCGTTCGCGAGATATGGGAGTTTGAAGCCAAGAAATGGATGAGAAGGCAAAAAATTTTTCGCAATTCTGCTGCTCCAAACGCTTAACCAGAATGGCGTAGGGAAAAAATACACATACCGTTGTAATCGGGCGAGTTTCTACTTTCAGATGCAATAGGAATTTTTGGGTTAGGTCAATCGGTTCGCGAGATATGGGAGTTTGAAGCCAAGAAATGGTAGAGAAGGCAAAAAATTTTTCACAATTCTGCTGCTCCAAACGCTTAACCAGAATGGACTAGGGAAAAAATACACATACCGTTGTAATCGGGCGAGTTTCTACTTTCACACGCAACAGGAATTTTTGGGTTAGGTCTATCCGTTCGCGAGATATGGGAGTTTGAAGATAAGAAATGGTTGAGAAAACAACAAATTTTTCGCACTTCTGCTGCTCCAAACGCTTAACCAGAATCGCCTAGGGAAAAAATACACATAACGTTATAATCGGGCGAGTTTCTACTTTCAGATGCATTAGGAATTTTTGGGTTAGGTCAATCCGTTCGCGAGATATGGGAGTTTGAAGATAAGAAATGGTTGAGAAAACAACAAATTTTTCGCACTTCTGCTGCTCCAAACGCTTAACCAGAATGGCCCAGGGAAAAAATACACATAACGTTATAATCGGGCGAGTTTCTACTTTCAGATGCAATAGGAAATTTTGGGTCACGTCAATCCGTTCGCGAGATATGG
This sequence comes from Ptiloglossa arizonensis, assembly GCF_051014685.1. Classification (NCBI taxonomy): domain Eukaryota; kingdom Metazoa; phylum Arthropoda; class Insecta; order Hymenoptera; family Colletidae; genus Ptiloglossa; species Ptiloglossa arizonensis. The sequence goes on from NW_027479004.1 coordinate 163,615, forward strand.
GAGTTTGAAGCTAAGAAATGGTTGAGAAGACAACTAATTTTTCGCACTTCTGCTGCTCCAAACGCTTAACCAGAATGGCCTAGGGAAAAAATACACATACCGTTGTAATCGGGCGAATTTCTACCTTCAGATGCAACAGGAATCTTTGGGTTACGTCAATCCGTTTGCGAGATATGGGAGTTTGAAGCTAAGAAATGGTTGAGAAGACAACAAATTTTTCGCACTTCTGCTGCTCCAAACGCTTAACCAGAATGGCCTAGGGAAAAAATACACATACCGTTGTAATCGGGTGAGTTTCTACTTTCAGATGCCATAGGAATTTTTGTGTTAGGTCAATCCGTTCGCGAGATATGGGCGTTTGAAGCCAAGAAATGGTTGAGAATGCAAGAAATTTTTCGCAATTCTGCTGCTCCAAACGCTTAACCAGAATGGCGTAGGGAAAAAATACACATACCGTTGTAATCGGGCGAGTTTCTACTCTCAGATGCAACTGGAATTTTTGAGTTACGTCAATCCGTTCGCGAGATATGGGAGTTTGAAGCTAAGAAATGGTTGAGAAGACAATAAATTTTTCGCACGTCTGCTGCTCCAATCGCTTAACCAGAATGGCCTAAGGGAAAAATACACGTACCGTTGTAATCTGGCGAGTTTCTACTTTCAGCTGCAATAGGAATTTTTGGGTTATGTCAATCCATTCGCGAGATATGAGAGTTTGAAGACAAGAAATGGTTGAGAAGGCAAAAAATTTTTCGTAATTCTGCTGCTCCAAACGCTTAACCAGAATGGCCTAGGGAAAAAATACACATACCGTAGTAATCGGGCGAGTTTCTACTTTACCACGCAACCGGAATTTTTGGGTTAGGTCTATCCGTTCGCGAGATATGGGAGTTTGAAGCCAAGAAATGGTTGAGAAGGCATACAATTTTTCGCAATTCTGCTGATCCAAACGCTTAACCAGAATGCCCTAGGGAAAAAATACACATACCGCTGTAGTCGGGCGAGTTTCAACTTTCAGATGCAATAGGAATTTTTGGGTTAGGTCAATCCGTTCGCGAGATATGGGAGTTTGAAGATAAGAAATGGTTGAGAAGGCAAAAAACTTTTCGCAATTCTGCTGCTCCAAACGCTTAACCAGAATGGCCTAGGGAAAAAATACACATACCGTTGTAATCGGGCGAGTTTCTACTTTCAGATACAATAGGAGTTTTTGGGTTAGGTCAATCCGTTCGCGAGATATGGGAGTTTGAAACTAAGAAATGGTTGAGAAGACAACAAATTTTTCGCAATTCTGCTGCTCCAAACGCTTAACCAGAATGGCCTAGGGAAAAAATACACATAACGTTGTAATCGGGCGAGTTTCTACTTTCAGATGCAATAGGATATTTTGGGTCACGTCAATCCGTTCGCGAGATATGGGAGTTTGAAGCTAAGAAATGGTTGAGAAGACAACAAATTTTTCGCACTTCTGCTGCTCCAAACACTTAACCAGAATGGCCTAGGGAAAAAATACACATACCGCTCTAATCGGGCGAGTTTCTACTTTCAGGTGCAATAGGAATTTTTGGGTTATGTCAATCCGTTCGCGAGATATGGGAGTTTGAAGCCAAGAAATGGTTGAGAAGGCAAACAATTTTTCGCAATTCTGCTGCTCCAAACGCTTAACCAGAATGGCCTAGGGAAAAAATACACATACCGTTGTAATCGGGCGAGTTTCTACTTTCAGATGCAATAGGAATCTTTGGGTTAGGTCAATCGGTTCGCGAGATATGGGAGTTTGAAGCCAAGAAATGGTAGAGAAGGCAAAAAATTTTTCACAATTCTGCTGATCCAAACGCTTAACCAGAATGACCTAGGGAAAAAATACACATACCGTTGTAATCGGGCGAGTTTCTACTTTCAGATGCAATAGGAATTTTTGGGTTAGGTCAATACGTTCGCGAGATATGGGAGTTTGAAGCCAAGAAATGGTAGAGAAGGCAAAAAATTTTTCACAATTATGCTGCTCCATACGCTTAACCAGAATGGCCTAGGGAAAAAATACAAGTACCGTTGTAATCGGGCGAGTTTCTACTTTCACATGCAATAGGAATTTTTGGGTTAGGTCAATCCGTTCGCGAGATATGGGAGTTTGAAGCTAAGAAATGGTTGAGACGGCAAAAAATTTTTCGCAATTCTGCTGCGCCAAACGCTTAACCAGAATGGCCTAGGGAAAAAATACACATACCGTTGTAATCGGGCGAGTTTCTACTTTCAGACGCAGCAGGAACTTCTGGGTTTGATCAATCCGTTCGCGAGATATGGGAGTTTGAAGATAAGAAATGGTTGAGAAAACAACAAATTTTTCGCACTTCTGCTGCTCCAAACGCTTAACCAGAATCGCCTAGGGAAAAAATACACATAACGTTATAATCGGGCGAGTTTCTACTTTCAGATGCATTAGGAATTTTTGGGTTAGGTCAATCCGTTCGCGAGATATGGGAGTTTGAAGATAAGAAATGGTTGAGAAAACAACAAATTTTTCGCACTTCTGCTGCTCCAAACGCTTAACCAGAATGGCCCAGGGAAAAAATACACATAACGTTATAATCGGGCGAGTTTCTACTTTCAGATGCAATAGGAAATTTTGGGTCACGTCAATCCGTTCGCGAGATATGGGAGTTTGAAGCTAAGAAATGGTTGAGAAGACAACTAATTTTTCGCACTTCTGCTGCTCCAAACGCTTAACCAGAATGGCCTAGGGAAAAAATACACATACCGTTGTAATCGGGCGAATTTCTACCTTCAGATGCAACAGGAATCTTTGGGTTACGTCAATCCGTTTGCGAGATATGGGAGTTTGAAGCTAAGAAATGGTTGAGAAGACAACAAATTTTTCGCACTTCTGCTGCTCCAAACGCTTAACCAGAATGGCCTAGGGAAAAAATACACATACCGTTGTAATCGGGTGAGTTTCTACTTTCAGATGCCATAGGAATTTTTGTGTTAGGTCAATCCGTTCGCGAGATATGGGCGTTTGAAGCCAAGAAATGGTTGAGAATGCAAGAAATTTTTCGCAATTCTGCTGCTCCAAACGCTTAACCAGAATGGCGTAGGGAAAAAATACACATACCGTTGTAATCGGGCGAGTTTCTACTCTCAGATGCAACTGGAATTTTTGAGTTACGTCAATCCGTTCGCGAGATATGGGAGTTTGAAGCTAAGAAATGGTTGAGAAGACAATAAATTTTTCGCACGTCTGCTGCTCCAATCGCTTAACCAGAATGGCCTAAGGGAAAAATACACGTACCGTTGTAATCTGGCGAGTTTCTACTTTCAGCTGCAATAGGAATTTTTGGGTTATGTCAATCCATTCGCGAGATATGAGAGTTTGAAGACAAGAAATGGTTGAGAAGGCAAAAAATTTTTCGTAATTCTGCTGCTCCAAACGCTTAACCAGAATGGCCTAGGGAAAAAATACACATACCGTAGTAATCGGGCGAGTTTCTACTTTACCACGCAACCGGAATTTTTGGGTTAGGTCTATCCGTTCGCGAGATATGGGAGTTTGAAGCCAAGAAATGGTTGAGAAGGCATACAATTTTTCGCAATTCTGCTGATCCAAACGCTTAACCAGAATGCCCTAGGGAAAAAATACACATACCGCTGTAGTCGGGCGAGTTTCAACTTTCAGATGCAATAGGAATTTTTGGGTTAGGTCAATCCGTTCGCGAGATATGGGAGTTTGAAGATAAGAAATGGTTGAGAAGGCAAAAAACTTTTCGCAATTCTGCTGCTCCAAACGCTTAACCAGAATGGCCTAGGGAAAAAATACACATACCGTTGTAATCGGGCGAGTTTCTACTTTCAGATACAATAGGAGTTTTTGGGTTAGGTCAATCCGTTCGCGAGATATGGGAGTTTGAAACTAAGAAATGGTTGAGAAGACAACAAATTTTTCGCAATTCTGCTGCTCCAAACGCTTAACCAGAATGGCCTAGGGAAAAAATACACATAACGTTGTAATCGGGCGAGTTTCTACTTTCAGATGCAATAGGATATTTTGGGTCACGTCAATCCGTTCGCGAGATATGGGAGTTTGAAGCTAAGAAATGGTTGAGAAGACAACAAATTTTTCGCACTTCTGCTGCTCCAAACACTTAACCAGAATGGCCTAGGGAAAAAATACACATACCGCTCTAATCGGGCGAGTTTCTACTTTCAGGTGCAATAGGAATTTTTGGGTTATGTCAATCCGTTCGCGAGATATGGGAGTTTGAAGCCAAGAAATGGTTGAGAAGGCAAACAATTTTTCGCAATTCTGCTGCTCCAAACGCTTAACCAGAATGGCCTAGGGAAAAAATACACATACCGTTGTAATCGGGCGAGTTTCTACTTTCAGATGCAATAGGAATCTTTGGGTTAGGTCAATCGGTTCGCGAGATATGGGAGTTTGAAGCCAAGAAATGGTAGAGAAGGCAAAAAATTTTTCACAATTCTGCTGATCCAAACGCTTAACCAGAATGACCTAGGGAAAAAATACACATACCGTTGTAATCGGGCGAGTTTCTACTTTCAGATGCAATAGGAATTTTTGGGTTAGGTCAATACGTTCGCGAGATATGGGAGTTTGAAGCCAAGAAATGGTAGAGAAGGCAAAAAATTTTTCACAATTATGCTGCTCCATACGCTTAACCAGAATGGCCTAGGGAAAAAATACAAGTACCGTTGTAATCGGGCGAGTTTCTACTTTCAGATGCAATAGGAATTTTTGGGTTAGTTCAATCCGTTCGCGAGATATGGGAGTTTGAAGCCAAGAAATGGTTGAGAAGGCATACAATTTTTCGCAATTCTGCTGATCCAAACGCTTAACCAGAATGCCCTAGGGAAAAAATACACATACCGCTGTAGTCGGGCGAGTTTCAACTTTCAGATGCAATAGGAATTTTTGGGTTAGGTCAATCCGTTCGCGAGATATGGGAGTTTGAAGATAAGAAATGGTTGAGAAGGCAAAAAACTTTTCGCAATTCTGCTGCTCCAAACGCTTAACCAGAATGGCCTAGGGAAAAAATACACATACCGTTGTAATCGGGCGAGTTTCTACTTTCAGATACAATAGGAGTTTTTGGGTTAGGTCAATCCGTTCGCGAGATATGGGAGTTTGAAACTAAGAAATGGTTGAGAAGACAACAAATTTTTCGCAATTCTGCTGCTCCAAACGCTTAACCAGAATGGCCTAGGGAAAAAATACACATAACGTTGTAATCGGGCGAGTTTCTACTTTCAGATGCAATAGGATATTTTGGGTCACGTCAATCCGTTCGCGAGATATGGGAGTTTGAAGCTAAGAAATGGTTGAGAAGACAACAAATTTTTCGCACTTCTGCTGTTCCAAACGCTTAACCAGAATGGCCTAGGGAAAAAATACACATACCGCTCTAATCGGGCGAGTTTCTACTTTCAGGTGCAATAGGAATTTTTGGGTTATGTCAATCCGTTCGCGAGATATGGGAGTTTGAAGCCAAGAAATGGTTGAGAAGGCAAACAATTTTTCGCAATTCTGCTGCTCCAAACGCTTAACCAGAATGGCCTAGGGAAAAAATACACATACCGTTGTAATCGGGCGAGTTTCTACTTTCAGATGCAATAGGAATCTTTGGGTTAGGTCAATCCGTTCGCGAGATATGGGAGTTTGAAGCCAAGAAATGGTAGAGAAGGCAAAAAATTTTTCACAATTCTGCTGATCCAAACGCTTAATCAGAATGACCTAGGGAAAAAATACACATACCGTTGTAATCGGGCGAGTTTCTACTTTCAGATGCAATAGGAATTTTTGGGTTAGGTCAATACGTTCGCGAGATATGGGAGTTTGAAGCCAAGAAATGGTAGAGAAGGCAAAAAATTTTTCACAATTCTGCTGCTCCAAACGCTTAACCAGAATGGACTAGGGAAAAAATACACATACCGTTGTAATCGGGCGAGTTTCTACTTTCACACGCAACAGGAATTTTTGGGTTGGGTCTATCCGTTCGCGAGATATGGGAGTTTGAAGCCAAGAAATGGTTGAGAAGGCATACAATTTTTCGCAATTCTGCTGATCCAAACGCTTAACCAGAATGCCCTAGGGAAAAAATACACATACCGCTGTAGTCGGGCGAGTTTCAACTTTCAGATGCAATAGGAATTTTTGGGTTAGGTCAATCCGTTCGCGAGATATGGGAGTTTGAAGATAAGAAATGGTTGAGAAAACAACAAATTTTTCGCACTTCTGCTGCTCCAAACGCTTAACCAGAATGGCCTAGGGAAAAAATACAAGTACCGTTGTAATCGGGCGAGTTTCTACTTTCAGATGCAATAGGAATTTTTGGGTTAGTTCAATCCGTTCGCGAGATATGGGAGTTTGAAGATAAGAAATGGTTGAGAAGGCAAAAAACTTTTCGCAATTCTGCTGCTCCAAACGCTTAACCAGAATGGCCTAGGGAAAAAATACACATACCGTTGTAATCGGGCGAGTTTCTACTTTCAGATACAATAGGAGTTTTTGGGTTAGGTCAATCCGTTCGCGAGATATGGGAGTTTGAAACTAAGAAATGGTTGAGAAGACAACAAATTTTTCGCAATTCTGCTGCTCCAAACGCTTAACCAGAATGGCCTAGGGAAAAAATACACATAACGTTGTAATCGGGCGAGTTTCTACTTTCAGATGCAATAGGATATTTTGGGTCACGTCAATCCGTTCGCGAGATATGGGAGTTTGAAGCTAAGAAATGGTTGAGAAGACAACAAATTTTTCGCACTTCTGCTGTTCCAAACGCTTAACCAGAATGGCCTAGGGAAAAAATACACATACCGCTCTAATCGGGCGAGTTTCTACTTTCAGGTGCAATAGGAATTTTTGGGTTATGTCAATCCGTTCGCGAGATATGGGAGTTTGAAGCCAAGAAATGGTTGAGAAGGCAAACAATTTTTCGCAATTCTGCTGCTCCAAACGCTTAACCAGAATGGCCTAGGGAAAAAATACACATACCGTTGTAATCGGGCGAGTTTCTACTTTCAGATGCAATAGGAATCTTTGGGTTAGGTCAATCCGTTCGCGAGATATGGGAGTTTGAAGCCAAGAAATGGTAGAGAAGGCAAAAAATTTTTCACAATTCTGCTGATCCAAACGCTTAATCAGAATGACCTAGGGAAAAAATACACATACCGTTGTAATCGGGCGAGTTTCTACTTTCAGATGCAATAGGAATTTTTGGGTTAGGTCAATACGTTCGCGAGATATGGGAGTTTGAAGCCAAGAAATGGTATAGAAGGCAAAAAATTTTTCACAATTCTGCTGCTCCAAACGCTTAACCAGAATGGACTAGGGAAAAAATACACATACCGTTGTAATCGGGCGAGTTTCTACTTTCACACGCAACAGGAATTTTTGGGTTGGGTCTATCCGTTCGCGAGATATGGGAGTTTGAAGCCAAGAAATGGTTGAGAAGGCATACAATTTTTCGCAATTCTGCTGATCCAAACGCTTAACCAGAATGCCCTAGGGAAAAAATACACATACCGCTGTAGTCGGGCGAGTTTCAACTTTCAGATGCAATAGGAATTTTTGGGTTAGGTCAATCCGTTCGCGAGATATGGGAGTTTGAAGATAAGAAATGGTTGAGAAAACAACAAATTTTTCGCACTTCTGCTGCTCCAAACGCTTAACCAGAATGGCCTAGGGAAAAAATACAAGTACCGTTGTAATCGGGCGAGTTTCTACTTTCAGATGCAATAGGAATTTTTGGGTTAGTTCAATCCGTTCGCGAGATATGGGAGTTTGAAGCCAAGAAATGGATGAGAAGGCAAAAAATTTTTCGCAATTCTGCTGCTCCAAACGCTTAACCAGAATGGCGTAGGGAAAAAATACACATACCGTTGTAATCGGGCGAGTTTCTACTTTCAGATGCAATAGGAATTTTTGGGTTAGGTCAATCGGTTCGCGAGATATGGGAGTTTGAAGCCAAGAAATGGTAGATAAGGCAAAAAATTTTTCACAATTCTGCTGCTCCAAACGCTTAACCAGAATGGACTAGGGAAAAAATACACATACCGTTGTAATCGGGCGAGTTTCTACTTTCACACGCAACAGGAATTTTTGGGTTGGGTCTATCCGTTCGCGAGATATGGGAGTTTGAAGCCAAGAAATGGTTGAGAAGGCATACAATTTTTCGCAATTCTGCTGATCCAAACGCTTAACCAGAATGCCCTAGGGAAAAAATACACATACCGCTGTAGTCGGGCGAGTTTCAACTTTCAGATGCAATAGGAATTTTTGGGTTAGGTCAATCCGTTCGCGAGATATGGGAGTTTGAAGATAAGAAATGGTTGAGAAAACAACAAATTTTTCGCACTTCTGCTGCTCCAAACGCTTAACCAGAATGGCCTAGGGAAAAAATACACATAACGTTATAATCGGGCGAGTTTCTACTTTCAGATGCAATAGGAAATTTTGGGTCACGTCAATCCGTTCGCGAGATATGGGAGTTTGAAGCTAAGAAATGGTTGAGAAGGCAAAAAACTTTTCGCAATTCTGCTGCTCCAAACGCTTAACCAGAATGGCCTAGGGAAAAAATACACATACCGTTGTAATCGGGCGAGTTTCTACTTTCAGATACAATAGGAGTTTTTGGGTTAGGTCAATCCGTTCGCGAGATATGGGAGTTTGAAGCTAAGAAATGGTTGAGAAGGCAAAAAATTTTTCGCAATTCTGCTGCGCCAATCGCTTAACCAGAATGGCCTAGGGAAAAAATACACATACCGTTGTAATCGGGCGAGTTTCTAATTTCAGACGCAGCAGGAACTTCTGGGTTTGGTCAATCCGTTCGCGAGATATGGGAGTTTGAAACTAAGAAATGGTGGAGAAGACAACAAATTTTTCGCACTTCTGCTGCTCCAAACGCTTAACCATAATGGCCTAGGGAAAAAATACACATAACGTTGTAATCGGGCGAGTTTCTACTTTCAGATGCAATAGGATATTTTGGGTCACGTCAATCCGTTCGCGAGATATGGGAGTTTGAAGCTAAGAAATGGTTGAGAAGACAACAAATTTTTCGCACGTCTGCTGCTCCAATCGCTTAACCAGAATGGCCTAAGGGAAAAATACACGTACCGTTGTAATCTGGCGAGTTTCTACTTTCAGCTGCAATAGGAATTTTTGGGTTATGTCAATCCATTCGCGAGATATGAGAGTTTGAAGACAAGAAACGGTTGAGAAGGCAAAAAATTTTTCGTAATTCTGCTGCTCCAAACGCTTAACCAGAATGGCCTAGGGAAAAAATACACATACCGTTGTAATCGGGCGAGTTTCTACTTTCAGATGCAACAGGAATTTTTGGGTTACGTCAATCCGTTCGCGAGATATGGGAGTTTGAAGCTAAGAAATGGTTGAGAAGACAACAAATTTTTCGCACTTCTGCTGCTCCAAACGCTTAACCAGAATGGCCTAGGGAAAAAATACACATACCGTCGTAATCGGGCGAGTTTCTACTTTCAGATGCAATAGGAATTTTTGGGTTAGGTCAATCCGTTCGCGAGATATGGGACTTTGAAGCCAAGAAATGGTTGAGATGGCAAACAGTTTTTCGCAATTCTGCTGCTCCAAACGCTTAACCAGAACGGCCTAGGGAAAAAATACAAATACCGTTGTAATCGGGCGAGTTTCTACTTTCAGATGCAACAGGAATTTTTGGGTTAGGTCAATCCGTTCGCGAGATATGGGAGTTTGAAGCCAAGAAATGGTTGAGAAGGCAAAAAATTTTCGCAATTCTGCTGCTCCAAACGCTTAACCAGAATGGCCTAGGGAAAAAATACACATACCGTTGTAATCGGGCGAGTTTCTACTTCCAGATGCAATAGGAATTTTTGGGTTAGGTCAATCCGTTCGCGAGATATGGGAGTTTGAAGCTAAGAAATGGTTGAGAAGACAACAAATTTTTCGCACTTCTGCTGCTCCAAACGCTTAACCAGAATGGCCTAGGGAAAAAATACACATGCCGTTGTAACCGGGCGAGTTTCTACTTTCAGACGCAACAGGAATTTTTGGGTTAGGTCAATCCGTTCGCGAGATATGGGAGTTTGAAGACAAGAAATGGTTGAGAAGGCAAAAAATTTTTCGCAATTCTGCTGCTCCAAACGCTTAACCAAAATGGCCTAGGGAAAAAATACACATACCGTTGTAATCGGGCGAGTTTCTACTCTCAGATGCAACTGGAATTTTAGAGTTACGTCAATCCGATCGCGAGATATGGGAGTTTGAAGCTAAGAAATGGTTGAGAAGACAATAAATTTTTCGCACGTCTGCTGCTCCAATCGCTTAACCAGAATGGCCTAAGGGAAAAATACACGTACCGTTGTAATCTGGCGAGTTTCTACTTTCAGCTGCAATAGGAATTTTTGGGTTATGTCAATCCATTCGCGAGATATGAGAGTTTGAAGACAAGAAACGGTTGAGAAGGCAAAAAATTTTTCGTAATTCTGCTGCTCCAAACGCTTAACCAGAATGGCCTAGGGAAAAAATACACATACCGTAGTAATCGGGCGAGTTTCTACTTTACCACGCAACAGGAATTTTTGGGTTAGGTCTATCCGTTCGCGAGATATGGGAGTTTGAAGCCAAGAAATGGTTGAGAAGGCATACAATTTTTCGCAATTCTGCTGATCCAAACGCTTAACCAGAATGCCCTAGGGAAAAAATACACATACCGCTGTAGTCGGGCGAGTTTCAACTTTCAGATGCAATAGGAATTTTTGGGTTAGGTCAATCCGTTCGCGAGATATGGGAGTTTGAAGATAAGAAATGGTTGAGAAGGCAAAAAACTTTTCGCAATTCTGCTGCTCCAACCGCTTAACCAGAATGGCCTAGGGAAAAAATACACATACCGTTGTAATCGGGCGAGTTTCTACTTTCAGATACAATAGGAGTTTTTGGGTTAGGTCAATCCGTTCGCGAGATATGGGAGTTTGAAGCTAAGAAATGGTTGAGAAGGCAAAAAATTTTTCGCAATTCTGCTGCGCCAAACGCTTAACCAGAATGGCCTAGGGAAAAAATACACATACCGTTGTAATCGGGCGAGTTTCTAATTTCAGACGCAGCAGGAACTTCTGGGTTTGGTCAATCCGTTCGCGAGATATGGGAGTTTGAAACTAAGAAATGGTGGAGAAGACAACAAATTTTTCGCACTTCTGCTGCTCCAAACGCTTAACCAGAATGGCCTAGGGAAAAAATACACATAACGTTGTAATCGGGCGAGTTTCTACTTTCAGACGCAACAGGAATTTTTGGGTTGGGTCAATCCGTTCGCGACATATGGGAGTTTGAAACCAAGAAATGGTTGAGAAGGCAAAAAATTTTTCGCAATTCTGCTGCTCCAAACGCTTAACCAGAATGGCCTAGGGCTAAAATACACATACCGTTGTAATCGGGCGAGTTTCTACTTTCAGATGCAACAGGAATTTTTGGGTTAGGTCAATCCGTTCGCGAGATATGGGAGTTTGAAGCCAAGAAATGGTTGAGAAGACAAAAAATTTTTCGCACTTCTGCTGCTCCATACGCTTAACCAGAATGGCCTAGGGAAAAAATACACATACCGTTGTAATCGGGTGAGTTTCTACTTTCAGATGCCATAGGAATTTTTGGGTTAGGTCAATCCGTTCGCGAGACATGGGACTTTGAAGCCAAGAAATGGTTGAGAAGGCAAAAAATTGTTCGCAATTCTGCTGCTCCAAACGCTTAACCAGAACGGCCTAGGGAAAAAATACACATAGCGTTGTAATCGGGCGAGTTTCTACTTTCAGACGCAACAGGAATTTTTGGGTTGGGTCAATCCGTTCGCGACATATGGGAGTTTGAAACCAAGAAATGGTTGAGAAGGCAAAAAATTTTTCGCAATTCTGCTGCTCCAAACGCTTAACCAGAATGGCCTAGGGATAAAATACACATACCGTTGTAATCGGGCGGGTTTCTACTTTCAGACGCAGCAGGAACTTCTGGGTTTGGTCAATCCGTTCGCGAGATATGGGAGTTTGAAACTAAGAAATGGTTGAGAAGACAACAAATTTTTCGCACTTCTGCTGCTCCAAACGCTTAACCAGAATGGCCTAGGGAAAAAATACACACACCGTTGTAATCGGGCGAGTTTCTACTTTCAGATACAATAGGAATTTTTGGGTTAGGTCAATCCGTTCGCGAGATATGAGAGTTTGAAAACAAGAAATGGTTGAGAAGGCAAAAAATTTTTCGCAATTCTGCTGCTCCAAACGCTTAACCAGAATGGCCTAGGGAAAAAATACACATACCGTAGTAATCGGGCGAGTTTCTACTTTCAGATGCAATAGGAATTTTTGGGTTAGGTCAATCCGTTCGCGTGATATGGGAGTTTGAAGCCAAGAAATGGTTGAGAAGGCAAATCATTTTTCGCAATTCTGCTGCTCCAAACGCTTAACCAGAATGGCCTAGGGAAAAAATACGCATATCGTTATAATCGGGCGAGTTTCTACTTTCAGATGGAATAGGAATTTTTGGGTTAGGTCAATCCGTTCGCGAGATATGGGAGTTTGAAGCCAAGAAATGGTTGAGAAGGCAAAAAATTTTTCGCAATTCTGTTGCTCCAAACGCTTAACCAGAATGGCCTAGAGAAAAAATACACATACCGTTGTAATCGGGCGAGTTTCTACTTTCAGATGCAATAGGAATTTTTGGGTTAGGTCAATCCGTTCGCGAGATATGGGAGTTTGAAGCCAAGAAATGGTAGAGAAGGCAAAAAATTTTTCACAATTCTGCTGCTCCAAACGCTTAACCAGAATGGCCTAGGGAAAAAATACACATACCGTTGTAATCGGGCGAGTTTCTACTTTCAGATGCGATAGGAATTTTTGGGTTAGGTCAATCCGTTCGCGAGATATGGGAGTTTGACCCCAAGAAATGGTTGAGAAGGCAAAAAATTTTTCGCAATTCTGCTGCTTCAAACGCTTAACCAGAACGGCCTAGGGAAAAAATACAAATACCGCTGTAATCGGGCGAGTTTCTACTTTCAGATGCAATAGGAATTTTTGGGTTAGGTCAATCCGTTCGCGAGATATGGAAGTTTGAAGACAAGAAATGGTTGTGAAGGCAAAAAATTTTCCCAATTCTGCTGCTCCAAACGCTTAACCACAATGGCCTAGGGAAAAAATACACATACCGTTGTAACCGGGCGAGTTTCTACTTTCAGACGCAACAGGAATTTTTGGGTTAGGTCAATCCGTTCGCGAGATATGGGAGTTTGAAGCCAAGAAATGGTTGAGAAGGCAAAAAATTATTCGCAATTCTGCTGCTCCAAACGCTTAACCAGAATTGCCTAGGGAAAAAATACACATACCGTTGTAATCGGGCGAGTTTCTACTTTCAGATGCAATAGGAATTTTTGGGTTACGTCAATCCGTTCGCGAGATATGGGAGTTTGAAGCTAAGAAATGGTTGAGAAGACAACAAATTTTTCGCACTTCTGCTGCTCCAAACGCTTAACCAGAATGGCCTAGGGAAAAAATACACATACCGTTGTAATCGGGCGAGTTTCTACTTTCAGATGGAATAGGAATTTTTGGGTTAGGTCAATCCGTTCGCGAGATATGGGAGTTTGAAGCCAAGAAATGGTTGAGAAGGCAAAAAATTTTTCGCAATTCTGTTGCTCCAAACGCTTAACCAGAATGGCCTAGAGAAAAAATACACATACCGTTGTAATCGGGCGAGTTTCTACTTTCAGATGCAATAGGAATTTTTGGGTTAGGTCAATCCGTTCGCGAGATATGGGAGTTTGAAGCCAAGAAATGGTAGAGAAGGCAAAAAATTTTTCACAATTCTGCTGCTCCAAACGCTTAACCAGAATGGCCTAGGGAAAAAATACACATACCGTTGTAATCGGGCGAGTTTCTACTTTCAGATGCGATAGGAATTTTTGGGTTAGGTCAATCCGTTCGCGAGATATGGGAGTTTGACCCCAAGAAATGGTTGAGAAGGCAAAAAATTTTTCGCAATTCTGCTGCTTCAAACGCTTAACCAGAATGGCCTAGGGAAAAAATACACATACCGTTGTAATCGGGCGAGTTTCTACTTTCAGATACAATAGGAATTTTTAGGTTAGGTCAATCCGTTCGCGAGATATGGGAATTTGAAGACAAGAAATGGTTGAGAAGGCAAAAAATTTTTCGCAATTCTGCTGCTCCGAACGCTTAACCAGAATGGCCTAGGGAAAAAATACGCATACCGTTCTAATCGGGCGTGTTTCTACTTTCAGACGCAGCAGGAATTTTTGGGTTCCGTCAATCCGTTCGCGAGATATGGGACTTTGAAGCTAAGAAATGGTTGAGAAGACAACAAATTTTTCGCACTTCTGCTGCTCCAAACGCTTAACCAGAATGGCCTAGGGAAAAAAAAACGAATACCGTTGTAATCGGGCGAGTTTCTACTTTCAGACGCAGCAGGAACGTCTGGGTTTGGTCAATCCGTTCGCGAGATATAGGAGTTTGAAGCTAAGAAATGGTTGAGAAGACAAGAAATTTTTCGCACTTCTGCTGCTCCAAACGCTTAACCAGAATGGCCTAGGGAAAAAATACACATACCGTTGTAATCGGGCGAGTTTCTACTTTCAGAAGCAATAGGAATTTTTGGGTTAGGTCAATCCGTTCGCGAGATATGGGAGTTTGAAGCCAAGAAATGGTTGAGACGGCAAAAAATTTTTCGCAATTCTGCTGCTCCAAACGCTTAACCAGAATGGCCTAGGGAAAAAATACACATACCGTTGTAATCGGGCGAGTTTCTACTTTCAGAAGCAATAGGAATTTTTGGGTTAGGTCAATCCGTTCGCGAGATATGGGAGTTTGAACACAAGAAATGGTTGAGAAGGCAAAAAATTTTTCGCAATTCTGCTGCTTCAAACGCTTAACCAGAACGGCCTAGGGAAAAAATACAAATACCGCTGTAATCGGGCGAGTTTCTACTTTCAGATGCAATAGGAATTTTTGGGTTAGGTCAATCCGTTCGCGAGATATGGAAGTTTGAAGACAAGAAATGGTTGTGAAGGCAAAAAATTTTCCCAATTCTGCTGCTCCAAACGCTTAACCACAATGGCCTAGGGAAAAAATACACATACCGTTGTAACCGGGCGAGTTTCTACTTTCAGACGCAACAGGAATTTTTGGGTTAGGTCAATCCGTTCGCGAGATATGGGAGTTTGAAGCCAAGAAATGGTTGAGAAGGCAAAAAATTATTCGCAATTCTGCTGCTCCAAACGCTTAACCAGAATTGCCTAGGGAAAAAATACACATACCGTTGTAATCGGGCGAGTTTCTACTTTCAGATGCAATAGGAATTTTTGGGTTACGTCAATCCGTTCGCGAGATATGGGAGTTTGAAGCTAAGAAATGGTTGAGAAGACAACAAATTTTTCGCACTTCTGCTGCTCCAAACGCTTAACCAGAATGGCCTAGGGAAAAAATACACATACCGTTGTAATCGGGCGAGTTTCTACTTTCAGATGGAATAGGAATTTTTGGGTTAGGTCAATCCGTTCGCGAGATATGGGAGTTTGAAGCCAAGAAATGGTTGAGAAGGCAAAAAATTTTTCGCAATTCTGTTGCTCCAAACGCTTAACCAGAATGGCCTAGAGAAAAAATACACATACCGTTGTAATCGGGCGAGTTTCTACTTTCAGATGCAATAGGAATTTTTGGGTTAGGTCAATCCGTTCGCGAGATATGGGAGTTTGAAGCCAAGAAATGGTAGAGAAGGCAAAAAATTTTTCACAATTCTGCTGCTCCAAACGCTTAACCAGAATGGCCTAGGGAAAAAATACACATACCGTTGTAATCGGGCGAGTTTCTACTTTCAGATGCGATAGGAATTTTTGGGTTAGGTCAATCCGTTCGCGAGATATGGGAGTTTGACCCCAAGAAATGGTTGAGAAGGCAAAAAATTTTTCGCAATTCTGCTGCTTCAAACGCTTAACCAGAATGGCCTAGGGAAAAAATACACATAACGTTGTAATCGGGCGAGTTTCTACTTTCAGATACAATAGGAATTTTTAGGTTAGGTCAATCCGTTCGCGAGATATGGGAATTTGAAGACAAGAAATGGTTGAGAAGGCAAAAAATTTTTCGCAATTCTGCTGCTCCGAACGCTTAACCAGAATGGCCTAGGGAAAAAATACGCATACCGTTCTAATCGGGCGTGTTTCTACTTTCAGACGCAGCAGGAATTTTTGGGTTCCGTCAATCCGTTCGCGAGATATGGGACTTTGAAGCTAAGAAATGGTTGAGAAGACAACAAATTTTTCGCACTTCTGCTGCTCCAAACGCTTAACCAGAATGGCCTAGGGAAAAAAAAACGAATACCGTTGTAATCGGGCGAGTTTCTACTTTCAGACGCAGCAGGAACGTCTGGGTTTGGTCAATCCGTTCGCGAGATATAGGAGTTTGAAGCTAAGAAATGGTTGAGAAGACAACAAATTTTTCGCACTTCTGCTGCTCCAAACGCTTAACCAGAATGGCCTAGGGAAAAAATACACATACCGTTGTAATCGGGCGAGTTTCTACTTTCAGATGGAATAGGAATTTTTGGGTTAGGTCAATCCGTTCGCGAGATATGGGAGTTTGAAGCCAAGAAATGGTTGAGAAGGCAAAAAATTTTTCGCAATTCTGTTGCTCCAAACGCTTAACCAGAATGGCCTAGAGAAAAAATACACATACCGTTGTAATCGGGCGAGTTTCTACTTTCAGATGCAATAGGAATTTTTGGGTTAGGTCAATCCGTTCGCGAGATATGGGAGTTTGAAGCCAAGAAATGGTAGAGAAGGCAAAAAATTTTTCACAATTCTGCTGCTCCAAACGCTTAACCAGAATGGCCTAGGGAAAAAATACACATACCGTTGTAATCGGGCGAGTTTCTACTTTCAGATGCGATAGGAATTTTTGGGTTAGGTCAATCCGTTCGCGAGATATGGGAGTTTGACCCCAAGAAATGGTTGAGAAGGCAAAAAATTTTTCGCAATTCTGCTGCTTCAAACGCTTAACCAGAATGGCCTAGGGAAAAAATACACATAACGTTGTAATCGGGCGAGTTTCTACTTTCAGATACAATAGGAATTTTTAGGTTAGGTCAATCCGTTCGCGAGATATGGGAATTTGAAGACAAGAAATGGTTGAGAAGGCAAAAAATTTTTCGCAATTCTGCTGCTCCGAACGCTTAACCAGAATGGCCTAGGGAAAAAATACGCATACCGTTCTAATCGGGCGTGTTTCTACTTTCAGACGCAGCAGGAATTTTTGGGTTCCGTCAATCCGTTCGCGAGATATGGGACTTTGAAGCTAAGAAATGGTTGAGAAGACAACAAATTTTTCGCACTTCTGCTGCTCCAAACGCTTAACCAGAATGGCCTAGGGAAAAAAAAACGAATACCGTTGTAATCGGGCGAGTTTCTACTTTCAGACGCAGCAGGAACGTCTGGGTTTGGTCAATCCGTTCGCGAGATATAGGAGTTTGAAGCTAAGAAATGGTTGAGAAGACAACAAATTTTTCGCACTTCTGCTGCTCCAAACGCTTAACCAGAATGGCCTAGGGAAAAAATACACATACCGTTGTAATCGGGCGAGTTTCTACTTTCAGAAGCAATAGGAATTTTTGGGTTAGGTCAATCCGTTCGCGAGATATGGGAGTTTGAAGCCAAGAAATGGTTGAGACGGCAAAAAATTTTTCGCAATTCTGCTGCTCCAAACGCTTAACCAGAATGGCCTAGGGAAAAAATACACATACCGTTGTAATCGGGCGAGTTTCTACTTTCAGAAGCAATAGGAAGTTTTGGGTTAGGTCAATCCGTTCGCGAGATATGGGAGTTTGAACACAAGAAATGGTTGAGAAGGCAAAAAATTTTTCGCAATTCTGCTGCTCCGAACGCTTAACCAGAATGGCCTAGGGAAAAAATACACATACCGTTGTAATCGGGCGAGTTTCTACTTTCAGATGCAATAGGAATTTTTGGGTTAGGTCAATCCGTTCGCGAGATATGGGAGTTTGAAGCCAAGAAATGGTTGAGACGGCAAAAAATTTTTCGCAATTCTGCTGCTCCTGACGCTTAACCAGAATGGCCTAGGGAAAAAATACAAATACCGCTGTAATCGGGCGAGTTTCTACTTTCAGATGCAATAGGAATTTTTGGGTTAGGTCAATCCGTTCGCGAGATATGGAAGTTTGAAGACAAGAAATGGTTGTGAAGGCAAAAAATTTTCCCAATTCTGCTGCTCCAAACGCTTAACCACAATGGCCTAGGGAAAAAATACACATACCGTTGTAATCGGGCGAGTTTCTACTTTCAGATGCAATAGGAATTTTTGGGTTAGGTCAATCCGTTCGCGAGATATGGGAGTTTGAAGCTAAGAAATGGTTGAGAAGACAACAAATTTTTCGCACTTCTGCTGCTCCAAACGCTTAACCAGAATGGCCTAGGGAAAAAATACACATACCGTTGTAACCGGGCGAGTTTCTACTTTCAGACGCAACAGGAATTTTTGGGTTAGGTCAATCCGTTCGCGAGATATGGGAGTTTGAAGCCAAGAAATGGTTGAGAAGGCAAAAAATTATTCGCAATTCTGCTGCTCCAAACGCTTAACCAGAATTGCCTAGGGAAAAAATACACATACCGTTGTAATCGGGCGAGTGTCTACTTTCAGATGCAATAGGAATTTTTGGGTTAGGTCAATCCGTTCGCGAGATATGGGAGTTTGAAGACAAGAAATGGTTGAGAAGGCAAATAATTTTTCGCAATTCTGCTGCTCCAAACGCTTAACCAGAATGGCCTAGGGGAAAAATACAAATACCGTTGTAATCGGGCGAGTTTCTACTTTCAGATGCAACAGGAATTTTTGGGTTAGGTCAATCCGTTCGCGAG
Organism: Ptiloglossa arizonensis; assembly: GCF_051014685.1. NCBI lineage: Eukaryota > Metazoa > Arthropoda > Insecta > Hymenoptera > Colletidae > Ptiloglossa > Ptiloglossa arizonensis. The sequence continues at coordinate 182,547 of NW_027479004.1, forward strand.
ATATGGGAGTTTGAAGCCAAGAAATGGTTGAGAAGGCAAAAAATTTTCGCAATTCTGCTGCTCCAAACGCTTAACCAGAATGGCCTAGGGAAAAAATACACATACCGTTGTAATCGGGCGAGTTTCTACTTTCAGATGCAATAGGAATTTTTGGGTTAGGTCAATCCGTTCGCGAGATATGGGAGTTTGAAGCTAAGAAATGGTTGAGAAGACAACAAATTTTTCGCAATTCTGCTGCTCCAAACGCTTAACCAGAATGGCCTAGGGAAAAAATACACATGCCGTTGTAACCGGGCGAGTTTCTACTTTCAGACGCAACAGGAATTTTTGGGTTAGGTCAATCCGTTCGCGAGATATGGGAGTTTGAAGCCAAGAAATGGTTGAGAAGGCAAAAAATTTTTCGCAATTCTGTTGCTCCAAACGCTTAACCAGAATGGCCTAGAGAAAAAATACACATACCGCTGTAATCGGGCGAGTTTCTACTTTCAGACGCAGCAGGAACGTCTGGGTTTGGTCAATCCGTTCGCGAGATATAGGAGTTTGAAGCTAAGAAATGGTTGAGAAGACAACAAATTTTTCGCACTTCTGCTGCTCCAAACGCTTAACCAGAACGGCCTAGGGAAAAAATACACATACCGTAGTAATCGGGCGAGTTTCTACTTTCAGATGCAATAGGAATTTTTGGCTTAGGTCAATCCGTTCGCGAGATATGGGAGTTTGAAGCTAAGAAATGGTTGAGAAGACAACAAATTTTTCGCACTTCTGCTGCTCCAAACGCTTAACCAGAATGGCCTTGGGAAAACATACACATACCGTTGTAATCGGGTGAGTTTCTACTTTCAGATGCAATAGGAATTTTTGGGTTAGGTCAGTCCGTTCGCGAGATATGGGACTTTGAAGCCAAGAAATGGTTGAGATGGCAAACAATTTTTCGCTATTCTGCTGCTCCAAACGCTTAACCAGAACGGCCTAGGGAAAAAATACAAATACCGCTGTAATCGGGCGAGTTTCTACTTTCAGATGCAACAGGAATTTTTGGGTTAGGTCAATCCGTTCGCGAGATATGGAAGTTTGAAGACAAGAAATGGTTGTGAAGGCAAAAAATTTTCCCAATTCTGCTGCTCCAAACGCTTAACCACAATGGCCTAGGGAAAAAATACACATACCGTTGTAATCGGGCGAGTTTCTACTTTCAGATGCAATAGGAATTTTTGGGTTAGGTCAATCCGTTCGCGAGATATGGGAGTTTGAAGCTAAGAAATGGTTGAGAAGACAACGAATTTTTCGCACTTCTGCTGCTCCAAACGCTTAACCAGAATGGCCTAGGGAAAAAATACACATACCGTTGTAACCGGGCGAGTTTCTACTTTCAGACGCAACAGGAATTTTTGGGTTAGGTCAATCCGTTCGCGAGATATGGGAGTTTGAAGCCAAGAAATGGTTGAGAAGGCAAAAAATTATTCGCAATTCTGCTGCTCCAAACGCTTAACCAGAATTGCCTAGGGAAAAAATACACATACCGTTGTAATCGGGCGAGTGTCTACTTTCAGATGCAATAGGAATTTTTGGGTTAGGTCAATCCGTTCGCGAGATATGGGAGTTTGAAGACAAGAAATGGTTGAGAAGGCAAATAATTTTTCGCAATTCTGCTGCTCCAAACGCTTAACCAGAATGGCCTAGGGGAAAAATACAAATACCGTTGTAATCGGGCGAGTTTCTACTTTCAGATGCAACAGGAATTTTTGGGTTAGGTCAATCCGTTCGCGAGATATGGGAGTTTGAAGCCAAGAAATGGTTGAGAAGGCAAAAAATTTTCGCAATTCTGCTGCTCCAAACGCTTAACCAGAATGGCCTAGGGAAAAAATACACATACCGTTGTAATCGGGCGAGTTTCTACTTTCAGATGCAATAGGAATTTGTGGGTTAGGCCAATCCGTTCGCGAGATATGGGAGTTTGAAGCTAAGAAATGGTTGAGATGACAACAAATTTTTCGCAATTCTGCTGCTCCAAACGCTTAACCAGAATGGCCTAGGGAAAAAATACACATGCCGTTGTAACCGGGCGAGTTTCTACTTTCAGACGCAACAGGAATTTTTGGGTTAGGTCAATCCTTTCGCGAGATATGGGAGTTTGAAGCCAAGAAATGGTTGAGAAGGCAAAAAATTTTTCGCAATTCTGTTGCTCCAAACGCTTAACCAGAATGGCCTAGAGAAAAAATACACATACCGTTGTAATCGGGCGAGTTTCTACTTTCAGACGCAGCAGGAACGTCTGGGTTTGGTCAATCCGTTCGCGAGATATAGGAGTTTGAAGCTAAGAAATGGTTGAGAAGACAACAAATTTTTCGCACTTCTGCTGCTCCAAACGCTTAACCAGAATGGCCTAGGGAAAAAATACACATACCGTTGTAATCGGGCGAGTTTCTACTTTCAGATGCAATAGGAATTTTTGGGTTAGGTCAATCCGTTCGCGAGATATGGGAGTTTGAAGCCAAGAAATGGTTGAGACGGCAAAAAATTTTTCGCAATTCTGCTGCTCCTAACGCTTAACCAGAATGGCCTAGGGAAAAAATACACATACCGTTGTAATCGGGCGAGTTTCTACTTTCAGATGCAACAGGAATTTTTGGGTGACGTCAATCCGTTCGCGAGATTTGGGAGTTTGAAGCTAAGAAATGGTTGAGAACACAACAAATTTTTCGCACTTCTGCTGCTCCAAACGCTTAACCAGAATGGCCTAGGGAAAAAATACACATACCGTTGTAATCGGGCGAGTTTCTACTTTCAGATGCAATAGGAATTTTTGGGTTAAGTCGATCCGTTCGCGAGATATGGGAGTTTGAAGACAAGAAATGGTTGAGAAGGCAAAAAATTTTTCACAATTCTGCTGCTCCAAACGCTTAACCAGAATGGCCTAGGGAAAAAATACACATAGCGTTGTAATCGGGCGAGTTTCTACTTTCAGACGCAACAGGAATTTTTGGGTTAGGTCAATCCGTTCGCGTGATATGGGAGTTTGAAGACAAGAAATGGTTGAGAAGGCAAAAAATTTTTCGCAATTCTGCTGTTCCAAACACTTAACCAGAATGGACTAGGGAAAAAATACACATACCGTTGTAATCGGGCGAGTTTCTACTTTCAGATGCAACAGGAATTTTTGGGTTAGGTCAATCCGTTCGCGAGATATGGGAGTTTGAAGCCAAGAAATGGTTGAGAAGACAAACAATTTTTCGCAATTCTGCTGCTCCAAACCCTTAACCAGAATTGCCTAGGGAAAAAATACACATACCGCTGTAATCGGGCGAGTTTCTACTTTCAGACGCAACAGGAATTTTTGGGTTAGGTCAATCCGTTCGCGAGATATGGGAGTTTGAAGCCAAGAAATGGTTGAGAAGGCAAAAAATTATTCGCAATTCTGCTGCTCCAAACGCTTAACCAGAATTGCCTAGGGAAAAAATACACATACCGTTGTAATCGGGCGAGTTTCTACTTTCAGATGCAATAGGAATTTTTGGGTTAGGTCAATCCGTTCGCGAGATATGGGAGTTTGAAGACAAGAAATGGTTGAGAAGGCAAAAAATTTTTCGCTATTCTGCTGCTCCAAACGCTTAACCAGAATGGCCTAGGGGAAAAATACACATACCGTTGTAATCGGGCGAGTGTCTACTTTCAGATGCAACAGGAATTTTTGGGTTACGTCAATCCGTTCGCGAGATATGGGAGTTTGAAGCTAAGAAATGGTTGAGAAGACAACAAATTTTTCGCACTTCTGCTGCTCCAAACGCTTAACCAGAATGGCCTAGGGAAAAAATACACATACCGTTGTAATCGGGCGAGTTTCTACTTTCAGATGCAATAGGAATTTTTGGGTTAGGTCAATCCGTTCGCGAGATATGGGACTTTGAAGCCAAGAAATGGTTGAGATGGCAAACAATTTTTCGCAATTCTGCTGCTCCAAACGCTTAACCAGAACGGCCTAGGGAAAAAATACAAATACCGTTGTAATCGGGCGAGTTTCTACTTTCAGATGCAACAGGAATTTTTGGGTTAGGTCAATCCGTTCGCGAGATATGGGAGTTTGAAGCCAAGAAATGGTTGAGAAGGCAAAAAATTTTCGCAATTCTGCTGCTCCAAACGCTTAACCAGAATGGCCTAGGGAAAAAATACACATACCGTTGTAATCGGGCGAGTTTCTACTTTCAGATGCAATAGGAATTTTTGGGTTAGGTCAATCCGTTCGCGAGATATGGGAGTTTGAATCCAAGAAATGGTTGAGAAGGCAAAAAATTTTTCGCAATTCTGCTGCTTCAAACGCTTAACCAGAATGGCCTAGGGAAAAAATACACATACCGTTGTAATCGGGCGAGTTTCTGCTTTCAGATACAATAGGAATTTTTAGGTTAGGTCAATCCGTTCGCGAGATATGGGAGTTTGAAGACAAGAAATGGTTGAGAAGGCAAAAAATTTTTCGCAATTCTGCTGCTCCGAACGCTTAACCAGAATGGCCTAGGAAAAAAATACACATACCGGTGTAATCGGGCGAGTTTCTACTTTCAGACGCAGCAGGAACGTCTGGGTTTGGTCAATCCGTTCGCGAGATATAGGAGTTTGAAGCTAAGAAATGGTTGAGAAGACAACAAATTTTTCGCACTTCTGCTGCTCCAAACGCTTAACCAGAATGGCCTAGGGAAAAAATACACATAGCGTTGTAATCGGGCGAGTTTCTACTTACAGAAGCAATAGGAATTTTTGGGTTAGGTCAATCCGTTCGCGAGATATGGGAGTTTGAACACAAGAAATGGTTGAGAAGGCAAAAAATTTTCGCAATTCTGCTGCTCCAAACGCTTAACCAGAATGGCCTAGGGAAAAAATACACATACCGTTGTAATCGGGCGAGTTTCTACTTTCAGAAGCAATAGGAATTTTTGGGTTAGGTCAATCCGTTCGCGAGATATGGGAGTTTGAACACAAGAAATGGTTGAGAAGGCAAAAAATTTTTCGCAATTCTGCTGCTCCGAACGCTTAACCAGAATGGCCTAGGGAAAAAATACACATACCGTTGTAATCGGGCGAGTTTCTACTTTCAGATGCAATAGGAATTTTTGGGTTAGGTCAATCCGTTCGCGAGATATGGGAGTTTGAAGCCAAGAAATGGTTGAGACGGCAAAAAATTTTTCGCAATTCTGCTGCTCCTAACGCTTAACCAGAATGGCCTAGGGAAAAAATACACATACCGTTGTAATCGGGCGAGTTTCTACTTTCAGATGCAACAGGAATTTTTGGGTGACGTCAATCCGTTCGCGAGATATGGGAGTTTGAAGACAAGAAATGGTTGAGAAGGCAAAAAATTTTTCACAATTCTGCTGCTCCAAACGCTTAACCAGAATGGCCTAGGGAAAAAATACACATAGCGTTGTAATCGGGCGAGTTTCTACTTTCAGACGCAACAGGAATTTTTGGGTTAGGTCAATCCGTTCGCGTGATATGGGAGTTTGAAGACAAGAAATGATTGAGAAGGCAAAAAATTTTTCGCAATTCAGCTGCTCCAAACGCTTAACCAGAATGGCCTAGGGATAAAATACACATACCGTTGTAATCGGGCGAGTTTCTACTTTCAGATGCAACAGGAATTTTTGGGTTAGGTCAATCCGTTCGCGAGATATGGGAGTTTGAAGCCAAGAAATGGTTGAGAAGACAAAAAATTTTTCGCACTTCTGCTGCTCCATACGCTTAACCAGAATGGCCTAGGGAAAAAATACACATACCGTTGTAATCGGGTGAGTTTCTACTTTCAGATGCCATATGAATTTATGGGTTAGGTCAATCCGTTCGCGAGACATGGGAGTTTGAAGCCAAGAAATGGTTGAGAAGGCAAAAAATTGTTCGCAATTCTGCTGCTCCAAACGCTTAACCAGAATGGCCTAGGGGAAAAATACACATACCGTTGTAATCGGGCGAGTTTCTACTTTCAGATGCAATAGGAATTTTTGGGTTAGGTCAATCCGTTCGCGAGATATGGGAGTTTGAAGCTAAGAAATGGTTGAGAAGACAACAAATTTTTCGCACTTCTGCTGCTCCAAACGCTTAACCAGAATGGCCTAGGGAAAATATACACATGCCGTTGTAACCGGGCGAGTTTCTACTTTCAGACGCAACAGGAATTTTTGGGTTAGGTCAATCCGTTCGCGAGATATGGGACTTTGAAGCCAAGAAATGGTTGAGATGGCAAACAATTTTTCGCAATTCTGCTGCTCCAAACGCTTAACCAGAACGGCCTGGGGAAAAAATACAAATACCGTTGTATTCGGGCGAGTTTCTACTTTCAGATGCAACAGGAATTTTTGGGTTAGGTCAATCCGTTCGCGAGATATGGGAGTTTGAAGCCAAGAAATGGTTGAGAAGGCAAAAAATTTTCGCAATTCTGCTGCTCCAAACGCTTAACCAGAATGGCCTAGGGAAAAAATACACATACCGTTGTAATCGGGCGAGTTTCTACTTTCAGATGCAATAGGAATTTTTGGGTTAGGTCAATCCGTTCGCGAGATATGGGAGTTTGAAGCTAAGAAATGGTTGAGAAGACAACAAATTTTTCGCACTTCTGCTGCTCCAAACGCTTAACCAGAATGGCCTAGGGAAAAAATACACATGCCGTTGTAACCGGGCGAGTTTCTACTTTCAGACGCAACAGGAATTTTTGGGTTAGGTCAATCCGTTCGCGAGATATGGGAGCTTGAAGCCAAGAAATGGTTGAGAAGGCAAAAAATTTTTCGCAATTCTGTTGCTCCAAACGCTTAACCAGAATGGCCTAGAGAAAAAATACACATACCGTTGTAATCGGGCGAGTTTCTGCTTTCAGACGCAGCAGGAACGTCTGGGTTTGGTCAATCCGTTCGCGAGATTTGGGAGTTTGAAGCTAAGAAATGGTTGAGAACACAACAAATTTTTCGCACTTCTGCTGCTCCAAACGCTTAACCAGAATGGCCTAGGGAAAAAATACACATACCGTTGTAATCGGGCGAGTTTCTACTTTCAGATGCAATAGGAATTTATGGGTTAGGTCGATCCGTTCGCGAGATATGGGAGTTTGAAGACAAGAAATGGTTGAGAAGGCAAAAAATTTTTCACAATTCTGCTGCTCCAAACGCTCAACCAGAATGGCCTAGGGAAAAAATACACATAGCGTTGTAATCGGGCGAGTTTTTACTTTCAGACGCAACAGGAATTTTTGGGTTAGGTCAATCCGTTCGCGTGATATGGGAGTTTGAAGACAAGAAATGGTTGAGAAGGCAAAAAATTTTTCGCAATTCTGCTGTTCCAAACACTTAACCAGAATGGACTAGGGAAAAAATACACATACCGTTGTAATCGGGCGAGTTTCTACTTTCAGATGCAACAGGAATTTTTGGGTTACGTCAATCCGTTCGCGAGATATGGGAGTTTGAAGCTAAGAAATGGTTGAGAAGACAACAAATTTTTCGCACTTCTGCTGCTCCAAACGCTTAACCAGAATGGCCTAGGGAAAACATACACATACCGTTGTAATCGGGCGAGTTTCTACTTTCAGATGCAACAGGAATTTTTGGGTTACGTCAATCCGTTCGCGAGATATGGGAGTTTGAAGCTAAGAAATGGTTGAGAAGACAACAAATTTTTCGCACTTCTGCTGCTCCAAACGCTTAACCAGAATGGCCTAGGGAAAAAATACACATACCGTTGTAATCGGGCGAGTTTCTACTTTCAGATGCAATAGGAATTTTTGGGTTAGGTCAATCCGTTCGCGAGATATGGGACTTTGAAGCCAAGAAATGGTTGAGATGGCAAACAATTTTTCGCAATTCTGCTGCTCCAAACGCTTAACCAGAACGGCCTGGGGAAAAAATACAAATACCGTTGTAATCGGGCGAGTTTCTACTTTCAGATGCAACAGGAATTTTTGGGTTAGGTCAATCCGTTCGCGAGATATGGGAGTTTGAAGCCAAGAAATGGTTGAGAAGGCAAAAAATTTTCGCAATTCTGCTGCTCCAAACGCTTAACCAGAATGGCCTAGGGAAAAAATACACATACCGTTGTAATCGGGCGAGTTTCTACTTTCAGATGCAATAGGAATTTTTGGGTTAGGTCAATCCGTTCGCGAGATATGGGAGTTTGAAGCTAAGAAATGGTTGAGAAGACAACAAATTTTTCGCACTTCTGCTGCTCCAAACGCTTAACCAGAATGGCCTAGGGAAAAAATACACATGCCGTTGTAACCGGGCGAGTTTCTACTTTCAGACGCAACAGGAATTTTTGGGTTAGGTCAATCCGTTCGCGAGATATGGGAGTTTGAAGCCAAGAAATGGTTGAGAAGGCAAAAAATTTTTCGCAATTCTGTTGCTCCAAACGCTTAACCAGAATGGCCTAGAGAAAAAATACACATACCGTTGTAATCGGGCGAGTTTCTACTTTCAGATACAATAGGAATTTTTGGGTTAGGTCAATCCGTTCGCGAGATATGGGAGCTTGAAGACAAGAAATGGTTGAGAAGGCAAAAAATTTTTCACAATTCTGCTGCTCCAAACGCTTAACCAGAATGGCCTAGGGAAAAAATACACATAGCGTTGTAATCGGGCGAGTTTCTACTTTCAGACGCAACAGGAATTTTTGGGTTAGGTCAATCCGTTCGCGTGATATGGGAGTTTGAAGACAAGAAATGATTGAGAAGGCAAAAAATTTTTCGCAATTCAGCTGCTCCAAACGCTTAACCAGAATGGCCTAGGGATAAAATACACATACCGTTGTAATCGGGCGAGTTTCTACTTTCAGATGCAACAGGAATTTTTGGGTTAGGTCAATCCGTTCGCGAGATATGGGAGTTTGAAGCCAAGAAATGGTTGAGAAGACAAAAAATTTTTCGCACTTCTGCTGCTCCATACGCTTAACCAGAATGGCCTAGGGAAAAAATACACATACCGTTGTAATCGGGTGAGTTTCTACTTTCAGATGCCATATGAATTTATGGGTTAGGTCAATCCGTTCGCGAGACATGGGAGTTTGAAGCCAAGAAATGGTTGAGAAGGCAAAAAATTGTTCGCAATTCTGCTGCTCCAAACGCTTAACCAGAATGGCCTAGGGGAAAAATACACATACCGTTGTAATCGGGCGAGTTTCTACTTTCAGATGCAATAGGAATTTTTGGGTTAGGTCAATCCGTTCGCGAGATATGGGAGTTTGAAGCTAAGAAATGGTTGAGAAGACAACAAATTTTTCGCACTTCTGCTGCTCCAAACGCTTAACCAGAATGGCCTAGGGGAAAAATACACATACCGTTGTAATCGGGCGAGTTTCTACTTTCAGATGCAATAGGAATTTTTGGGTTAGGTCAATCCGTTCGCGAGATATGGGAGTTTGAAGCTAAGAAATGGTTGAGAAGACAACAAATTTTTCGCACTTCTGCTGCTCCAAACGCTTAACCAGAATGGCCTAGGGAAAATATACACATGCCGTTGTATTCGGGCGAGTTTCTACTTTCAGATGCAACAGGAATTTTTGGGTTAGGTCAATCCGTTCGCGAGATATGGGAGTTTGAAGCCAAGAAATGGTTGAGAAGGCAAAAAATTTTCGCAATTCTGCTGCTCCAAACGCTTAACCAGAATGGCCTAGGGAAAAAATACACATACCGTTGTAATCGGGCGAGTTTCTACTTTCAGATGCAATAGGAATTTTTGGGTTAGGTCAATCCGTTCGCGAGATATGGGAGTTTGAAGCTAAGAAATGGTTGAGAAGACAACAAATTTTTCGCACTTCTGCTGCTCCAAACGCTTAACCAGAATGGCCTAGGGAAAAAATACACATGCCGTTGTAACCGGGCGAGTTTCTACTTTCAGACGCAACAGGAATTTTTGGGTTAGGTCAATCCGTTCGCGAGATATGGGAGTTTGAAGCCAAGAAATGGTTGAGAAGGCAAAAAATTTTTCGCAATTCTGTTGCTCCAAACGCTTAACCAGAATGGCCTAGAGAAAAAATACACATACCGTTGTAATCGGGCGAGTTTCTACTTTCAGACGCAGCAGGAACGTCTGGGTTTGGTCAATCCGTTCGCGAGATTTGGGAGTTTGAAGCTAAGAAATGGTTGAGAACACAACAAATTTTTCGCACTTCTGCTGCTCCAAACGCTTAACCAGAATGGCCTAGGGAAAAAATACACATACCGTTGTAATCGGGCGAGTTTCTACTTTCAGATGCAATAGGAATTTATGGGTTAGGTCGATCCGTTCGCGAGATATGGGAGTTTGAAGACAAGAAATGGTTGAGAAGGCAAAAAATTTTTCACAATTCTGCTGCTCCAAACGCTCAACCAGAATGGCCTAGGGAAAAAATACACATAGCGTTGTAATCGGGCGAGTTTCTACTTTCAGACGCAACAGGAATTTTTGGGTTAGGTCAATCCGTTCGCGTGATATGGGAGTTTGAAGACAAGAAATGGTTGAGAAGGCAAAAAATTTTTCGCAATTCTGCTGTTCCAAACACTTAACCAGAATGGACTAGGGAAAAAATACACATACCGTTGTAATCGGGCGAGTTTCTACTTTCAGATGCAACAGGAATTTTTGGGTTACGTCAATCCGTTCGCGAGATATGGGAGTTTGAAGCTAAGAAATGGTTGAGAAGACAACAAATTTTTCGCACTTCTGCTGCTCCAAACGCTTAACCAGAATGGCCTAGGGAAAACATACACATACCGTTGTAATCGGGCGAGTTTCTACTTTCAGATGCAACAGGAATTTTTGGGTTACGTCAATCCGTTCGCGAGATATGGGAGTTTGAAGCTAAGAAATGGTTGAGAAGACAACAAATTTTTCGCACTTCTGCTGCTCCAAACGCTTAACCAGAATGGCCTAGGGAAAAAATACACATACCGTTGTAATCGGGCGAGTTTCTACTTTCAGATGCAATAGGAATTTTTGGGTTAGGTCAATCCGTTCGCGAGATATGGGACTTTGAAGCCAAGAAATGGTTGAGATGGCAAACAATTTTTCGCAATTCTGCTGCTCCAAACGCTTAACCAGAACGGCCTGGGGAAAAAATACAAATACCGTTGTAATCGGGCGAGTTTCTACTTTCAGATGCAACAGGAATTTTTGGGTTAGGTCAATCCGTTCGCGAGATATGGGAGTTTGAAGCCAAGAAATGGTTGAGAAGGCAAAAAATTTTCGCAATTCTGCTGCTCCAAACGCTTAACCAGAATGGCCTAGGGAAAAAATACACATACCGTTGTAATCGGGCGAGTTTCTACTTTCAGATGCAATAGGAATTTTTGGGTTAGGTCAATCCGTTCGCGAGATATGGGAGTTTGAAGACAAGAAATGGTTGAGAAGGCAAAAAATTTTTCACAATTCTGCTGCTCCAAACGCTTAACCAGAATGGCCTAGGGAAAAAATACACATACCGTTGTAACCGGGCGAGTTTCTACTTTCAGACGCAACAGGAATTTTTGGGTTAGGTCAATCCGTTCGCGAGATATGGGAGTTTGAAGCCAAGAAATGGTTGAGAAGGCAAAAAATTTTTCGCAATTCTGTTGCTCCAAACGCTTAACCAGAATGGCCTAGAGAAAAAATACACATACCGTTGTAATCGGGCGAGTTTCTACTTTCAGACGCAGCAGGAACGTCTGGGTTTGGTCAATCCGTTCGCGAGATATAGGAGTTTGAAGCTAAGAAATGGTTGAGAAGACAACAAATTTTTCGCACTTCTGCTGCTCCAAACGCTTAACCAGAATGGCCTAGGGAAAAAATACACATAGCGTTGTAATCGGGCGAGTTTCTACTTGCAGAAGCAATAGGAATTTTTGGGTTAGGTCAATCCGTTCGCGAGATATGGGAGTTTGAACACAAGAAATGGTTGAGAAGGCAAAAAATTTTTCGCAATTCTGCTGCTCCAAACGCTTAACCAGAATGGCCTAGGGAAAAAATACACATACCGTTGTATTCGGGCGAGTTTCTACTTTCAGAAGCAATAGGAATTTTTGGGTTAGGTCAATCCGTTCGTGAGATATGGGAGTTTGAAGCCAAGAAATGGTTGAGAAGGCAAAAAATTTTTCGCAATTCTGTTGCTCCAAACGCTTAACCAGAATGGCCTAGAGAAAAAATACACATACCGTTGTAATCGGGCGAGTTTCTACTTTCAGACGCAGCAGGAACGTCTGGGTTTGGTCAATCCGTTCGCGAGATTTGGGAGTTTGAAGCTAAGAAATGGTTGAGAACACAACAAATTTTTCGCACTTCTGCTGCTCCAAACGCTTAACCAGAATGGCCTAGGGAAAAAATACACATACCGTTGTAATCGGGCGAGTTTCTACTTTCAGATGCAATAGGAATTTATGGGTTAGGTCGATCCGTTCGCGAGATATGGGAGTTTGAAGACAAGAAATGGTTGAGAAGGCAAAAAATTTTTCACAATTCTGCTGCTCCAAACGCTTAACCAGAATGGCCTAGGGAAAAAATACACATAGCGTTGTAATCGGGCGAGTTTCTACTTTCAGACGCAACAGGAATTTTTGGGTTAGGTCAATCCGTTCGCGTGATATGGGAGTTTGAAGACAAGAAATGGTTGAGAAGGCAAAAAATTTTTCGCAATTCTGCTGTTCCAAACACTTAACCAGAATGGACTAGGGAAAAAATACACATACCGTTGTAATCGGGCGAGTTTCTACTTTCAGATGCAACAGGAATTTTTGGGTTACGTCAATCCGTTCGCGAGATATGGGAGTTTGAAGCTAAGAAATGGTTGAGAAGACAACAAATTTTTCGCACTTCTGCTGCTCCAAACGCTTAACCAGAATGGCCTAGGGAAAACATACACATACCGTTGTAATCGGGCGAGTTTCTACTTTCAGATGCAACAGGAATTTTTGGGTTACGTCAATCCGTTCGCGAGATATGGGAGTTTGAAGCTAAGAAATGGTTGAGAAGACAACAAATTTTTCGCACTTCTGCTGCTCCAAACACTTAACCAGAATGGCCTAGGGAAAAAATACACATACCGTTGTAATCGGGCGAGTTTCTACTTTCAGATGCAATAGGAATTTTTGGGTTAGGTCAATCCGTTCGCGAGATATGGGACTTTGAAGCCAAGAAATGGTTGAGATGGCAAACAATTTTTCGCAATTCTGCTGCTCCAAACGCTTAACCAGAACGGCCTGGGGAAAAAAAACAAATACCGTTGTAATCGGGCGAGTTTCTACTTTCAGATGCAACAGGAATTTTTGGGTTAGGTCAATCCGTTCGCGAGATATGGGAGTTTGAAGCCAAGAAATGGTTGAGAAGGCAAAAAATTTTCGCAATTCTGCTGCTCCAAACGCTTAACCAGAATGGCCTAGGGAAAAAATACACATACCGTTGTAATCGGGCGAGTTTCTACTTTCAGATGCAATAGGAATTTTTGGGTTAGGTCAATCCGTTCGCGAGATATGGGAGTTTGAAGCTAAGAAATGGTTGAGAAGACAACAAATTTTTCGCACTTCTGCTGCTCCAAACGCTTAACCAGAATGGCCTAGGGAAAAAATACACATGCCGTTGTAACCGTGCGAGTTTCTACTTTCAGACGCAACAGGAATTTTTGGGTTAGGTCAATCCGTTCGCGAGATATGGGAGTTTGAAGCCAAGAAATGGTTGAGAAGGCAAAAAATTTTTCGCAATTCTGTTGCTCCAAACGCTTAACCAGAATGGCCTAGAGAAAAAATACACATACCGTTGTAATCGGGCGAGTTTCTACTTTCAGACGCAGCAGGAACGTCTGGGTTTGGTCAATCCGTTCGCGAGATATAGGAGTTTGAAGCTAAGAAATGGTTGAGAAGACAACAAATTTTTCGCACTTCTGCTGCTCCAAACGCTTAACCAGAATGGCCTAGGGAAAAAATACACATAGCGTTGTAATCGGGCGAGTTTCTACTTTCAGAAGCAATAGGAATTTTTGGGTTAGGTCAATCCGTTCGCGAGATATGGGAGTTTGAACACAAGAAATGGTTGAGAAGGCAAAAAATTTTTCGCAATTCTGCTGCTCCAAACGCTTAACCAGAATGGCCTAGGGAAAAAATACACATACCGTTGTATTCGGGCGAGTTTCTACTTTCAGAAGCAATAGGAATTTTTGGGTTAGGTCAATCCGTTCGCGAGATATGGGAGTTTGAACACAAGAAATGGTTGAGAAGGCAAAAAATTTTTCGCAATTCTGCTGCTCCGAACGCTTAACCAGAATGGCCTAGGGAAAAAATACACATACCGTTGTAATCGGGCGAGTTTCTACTTTCAGATGCAATAGGAATTTATGGGTTAGGTCGATCCGTTCGCGAGATATGGGAGTTTGAAGACAAGAAATGGTTGAGAAGGCAAAAAATTTTTCACAATTCTGCTGCTCCAAACGCTCAACCAGAATGGCCTAGGGAAAAAATACACATAGCGTTGTAATCGGGCGAGTTTCTACTTTCAGACGCAACAGGAATTTTTGGGTTAGGTCAATCCGTTCGCGTGATATGGGAGTTTGAAGACAAGAAATGGTTGAGAAGGCAAAAAATTTTTCGCAATTCTGCTGTTCCAAACACTTAACCAGAATGGACTAGGGAAAAAATACACATACCGTTGTAATCGGGCGAGTTTCTACTTTCAGATGCAACAGGAATTTTTGGGTTACGTCAATCCGTTCGCGAGATATGGGAGTTTGAAGCTAAGAAATGGTTGAGAAGACAACAAATTTTTCGCACTTCTGCTGCTCCAAACGCTTAACCAGAATGGCCTAGGGAAAACATACACATACCGTTGTAATCGGGCGAGTTTCTACTTTCAGATGCAACAGGAATTTTTGGGTTACGTCAATCCGTTCGCGAGATATGGGAGTTTGAAGCTAAGAAATGGTTGAGAAGACAACAAATTTTTCGCACTTCTGCTGCTCCAAACGCTTAACCAGAATGGCCTAGGGAAAAAATACACATACCGTTGTAATCGGGCGAGTTTCTACTTTCAGATGCAATAGGAATTTTTGGGTTAGGTCAATCCGTTCGCGAGATATGGGACTTTGAAGCCAAGAAATGGTTGAGATGGCAAACAATTTTTCGCAATTCTGCTGCTCCAAACGCTTAACCAGAACGGCCTGGGGAAAAAATACAAATACCGTTGTAATCGGGCGAGTTTCTACTTTCAGATGCAACAGGAATTTTTGGGTTAGGTCAATCCGTTCGCGAGATATGGGAGTTTGAAGCCAAGAAATGGTTGAGAAGGCAAAAAATTTTCGCAATTCTGCTGCTCCAAACGCTTAACCAGAATGGTCTAGGGAAAAAATACACATACCGTTGTAATCGGGCGAGTTTCTACTTTCAGATGCAATAGGAATTTTTGGGTTAGGTCAATCCGTTCGCGAGATATGGGAGTTTGAAGCTAAGAAATGGTTGAGAAGACAACAAATTTTTCGCACTTCTGCTGCTCCAAACGCTTAACCAGAATGGCCTAGGGAAAAAATACACATGCCGTTGTAACCGGGCGAGTTTCTACTTTCAGACGCAACAGGAATTTTTGGGTTAGGTCAATCCGTTCGCGAGATATGGGAGTTTGAAGCTAAGAAATGGTTGAGAAGACAACAAATTTTTCGCACTTCTGCTGCTCCAAACGCTTAACCAGAATGGCCTAGGGAAAAAATACACATACCGTTGTAATCGGGCGAGTTTCTACTTTCAGATGCAATAGGAATTTTTGGGTTAGGTCAATCCGTTCGCGAGATATGGGACTTTGAAGCCAAGAAATGGTTGAGATGGCAAACAATTTTTCGCAATTCTGCTGCTCCAAACGCTTAACCAGAACGGCCTGGGGAAAAAATACAAATACCGTTGTAATCGGGCGAGTTTCTACTTTCAGATGCAACAGGAATTTTTGGGTTAGGTCAATCCGTTCGCGAGATATGGGAGTTTGAAGCCAAGAAATGGTTGAGAAGGCAAAAAATTTTCGCAATTCTGCTGCTCCAAACGCTTAACCAGAATGGTCTAGGGAAAAAATACACATACCGTTGTAATCGGGCGAGTTTCTACTTTCAGATGCAATAGGAATTTTTGGGTTAGGTCAATCCGTTCGCGAGATATGGGAGTTTGAAGCTAAGAAATGGTTGAGAAGACAACAAATTTTTCGCACTTCTGCTGCTCCAAACGCTTAACCAGAATGGCCTAGGGAAAAAATACACATGCCGTTGTAACCGGGCGAGTTTCTACTTTCAGACGCAACAGGAATTTTTGGGTTAGGTCAATCCGTTCGCGAGATATGGGAGTTTGAAGCCAAGAAATGGTTGAGAAGGCAAAAAATTTTTCGCAATTCTGTTGCTCCAAACGCTTAACCAGAATGGCCTAGAGAAAAAATACACATACCGTTGTAATCGGGCGAGTTTCTACTTTCAGACGCAGCAGGAACGTCTGGGTTTGGTCAATCCGTTCGCGAGATATAGGAGTTTGAAGCTAAGAAATGGTTGAGAAGACAACAAATTTTTCGCACTTCTGCTGCTCCAAACGCTTAACCAGAATGGCCTAGGGTAAAAATACACATAGCGTTGTAATCGGGCGAGTTTCTACTTTCAGAAGCAATAGGAATTTTTGGGTTAGGTCAATCCGTTCGCGAGATATGGGAGTTTGAACACAAGAAATGGTTGAGAAGGCAAAAAATTTTTCGCAATTCTGCTGCTCCAAACGCTTAACCAGAATGGCCTAGGGAAAAAATACACATACCGTTGTATTCGGGCGAGTTTCTACTTTCAGAAGCAATAGGAATTTTTGGGTTAGGTCAATCCGTTCGCGAGATATGGGAGTTTGAACACAAGAAATGGTTGAGAAGGCAAAAAATTTTTCGCAATTCTGCTGCTCCGAACGCTTAACCAGAATGGCCTAGGGAAAAAATACACATACCGTTGTAATCGGGCGAGTTTCTACTTTCAGATGCAATAGGAATTTTTGGGTTAGGTCAATCCGTTCGCGAGATATGGGAGTTTGAAGCCAAGAAATGGTTGAGACGGCAAAAAATTTTTCGCAATTCTGCTGCTCCTAACGCTTAACCAGAATGGCCTAGGGAAAAAATACACATACCGTTGTAATCGGGCGAGTTTCTACTTTCCGATGCAACAGGAATTTTTGGGTGACGTCAATCCGTTCGCGAGATTTGGGAGTTTGAAGCTAAGAAATGGTTGAGAACACAACAAATTTTTCGCACTTCTGCTGCTCCAAACGCTTAACCAGAATGGCCTAGGGAAAAAATACACATACCGTTGTAATCGGGCGAGTTTCTACTTTCAGATGCAATAGGAATTTATGGGTTAGGTCGATCCGTTCGCGAGATATGGGAGTTTGAAGACAAGAAATGGTTGAGAAGGCAAAAAATTTTTCACAATTCTGCTGCTCCAAACGCTTAACCAGAATGGCCTAGGGAAAAAATACACATAGCGTTGTAATCGGGCGAGTTTCTACTTTCAGACGCAACAGGAATTTTTGGGTTAGGTCAATCCGTTCGCGTGATATGGGAGTTTGAAGACACGAAATGGTTGAGAAGGCAAAAAATTTTTCGCAATTCTGCTGTTCCAAACACTTAACCAGAATGGACTAGGGAAAAAATACACATACCGTTGTAATCGGGCGAGTTTCTACTTTCAGATGCAACAGGAATTTTTGGGTTACGTCAATCCGTTCGCGAGATATGGGAGTTTGAAGCTAAGAAATGGTTGAGAAGACAACAAATTTTTCGCACTTCTGCTGCTCCAAACGCTTAACCAGAATTGCCTAGGGAAAACATACACATACCGTTGTAATCGGGCGAGTTTCTACTTTCAGATGCAATAGGAATTTTTGGGTTAGGTCAATTCGTTCGCGAGATATGGTAGTTTGAAGCCAAGAAATGGTAGAGAAGGCAAAAAATTTTTCACAATTCTGCTGCTCCAAACGCTTAACCAGAATGGCCTAGGGAAAAACTACACATACCGTTGTATTCGGGCGAGTTTCTACTTTCAGAAGCAATAGGAATTTTTGGGTTAGGTCAATCCGTTCGCGAGATATGGGAGTTTGAAGCCAAGAAATGGTTGAGAAGGCAAAAAATGTTTCGCAATTCTGTTGCTCCAAACGCTTAACCAGAATGGCCTAGAGAAAAAATACACATACCGTTGTAATCGGGCGAGTTTCTACTTTCAGACGCAGCAGGAACGTCTGGGTTTGGTCAATCCGTTCGCGAGATATAGGAGTTTGAAGCTAAGAAATGGTTGAGAAGACAACAAATTTTTCGCACTTCTGCTGCTCCAAACGCTTAACCAGAATGGCCTAGGGAAAAAATACACATAGCGTTGTAATCGGGCGAGTTTCTACTTTCAGAAGCAATAGGAATTTTTGGGTTAGGTCAATCCGTTCGCGAGATATGGGAGTTTGAACACAAGAAATGGTTGAGAAGGCAAAAAATTTTTCGCAATTCTGCTGCTCCAAACGCTTAACCAGAATGGCCTAGGGAAAAAATACACATACCGTTGTATTCGGGCGAGTTTCTACTTTCAGAAGCAATAGGAATTTTTGGGTTAGGTCAATCCGTTCGCGAGATATGGGAGTTTGAAGCCAAGAAATGGTTGAGAAGGCAAAAAATTTTTCGCAATTCTGTTGCTCCAAACGCTTAACCAGAATGGCCTAGAGAAAAAATACACATACCGTTGTAATCGGGCGAGTTTCTACTTTCAGACGCAGCAGGAACGTCTGGGTTTGGTCAATCCGTTCGCGAGATTTGGGAGTTTGAAGCTAAGAAATGGTTGAGAACACAACAAATTTTTCGCACTTCTGCTGCTCCAAACGCTTAACCAGAATGGCCTAGGGAAAAAATACACATACCGTTGTAATCGGGCGAGTTTCTACTTTCAGATGCAATAGGAATTTATGGGTTAGGTCGATCCGTTCGCGAGATATGGGAGTTTGAAGACAAGAAATGGTTGAGAAGGCAAAAAATTTTTCACAATTCTGCTGCTCCAAACGCTTAACCAGAATGGCCTAGGGAAAAAATACACATAGCGTTGTAATCGGGCGAGTTTCTACTTTCAGACGCAACAGGAATTTTTGGGTTAGGTCAATCCGTTCGCGTGATATGGGAGTTTGAAGACACGAAATGGTTGAGAAGGCAAAAAATTTTTCGCAATTCTGCTGTTCCAAACACTTAACCAGAATGGACTAGGGAAAAAATACACATACCGTTGTAATCGGGCGAGTTTCTACTTTCAGATGCAACAGGAATTTTTGGGTTACGTCAATCCGTTCGCGAGATATGGGAGTTTGAAGCTAAGAAATGGTTGAGAAGACAACAAATTTTTCGCACTTCTGCTGCTCCAAACGCTTAACCAGAATTGCCTAGGGAAAACATACACATACCGTTGTAATCGGGCGAGTTTCTACTTTCAGATGCAATAGGAATTTTTGGGTTAGGTCAATTCGTTCGCGAGATATGGTAGTTTGAAGCCAAGAAATGGTAGAGAAGGCAAAAAATTTTTCACAATTCTGCTGCTCCAAACGCTTAACCAGAATGGCCTAGAGAAAAAATACACATACCGTTGTAATCGGGCGAGTTTCTACTTTCAGACGCAGCAGGAACGTCTGGGTTTGGTCAATCCGTTCGCGAGATATAGGAGTTTGAAGCTAAGAAATGGTTGAGAAGACAACAAATTTTTCGCAATTCTGCTGCTCCAAACGCTTAACCAGAATGGCCTAGGGAAAAAATACACATAGCGTTGTAATCGGGCGAGTTTCTACTTTCAGAAGCAATAGGAATTTTTGGGTTAGGTCAATCCGTTCGCGAGATATGGGAGTTTGAACACAAGAAATGGTTGAGAAGGCAAAAAATTTTTCGCAATTCTGCTGCTCCAAACGCTTAACCAGAATGGCCTAGGGAAAAAATACACATACCGTTGTATTCGGGCGAGTTTCTACTTTCAGAAGCAATAGGAATTTTTGGGTTAGGTCAATCCGTTCGCGAGATATGGGAGTTTGAAGCCAAGAAATGGTTGAGAAGGCAAAAAATTTTTCGCAATTCTGTTGCTCCAAACGCTTAACCAGAATGGCCTAGAGAAAAAATACACATACCGTTGTAATCGGGCGAGTTTCTACTTTCAGACGCAGCAGGAACGTCTGGGTTTGGTCAATCCGTTCGCGAGATTTGGGAGTTTGAAGCTAAGAAATGGTTGAGAACACAACAAATTTTTCGCACTTCTGCTGCTCCAAACGCTTAACCAGAATGGCCTAGGGAAAAAATACACATACCGTTGTAATCGGGCGAGTTTCTACTTTCAGATGCAATAGGAATTTATGGGTTAGGTCGATCCGTTCGCGAGATATGGGAGTTTGAAGACAAGAAATGGTTGAGAAGGCAAAAAATTTTTCACAATTCTGCTGCTCCAAACGCTTAACCAGAATGGCCTAGGGAAAAAATACACATAGCGTTGTAATCGGGCGAGTTTCTACTTTCAGACGCAACAGGAATTTTTGGGTTAGGTCAATCCGTTCGCGTGATATGGGAGTTTGAAGACAAGAAATGGTTGAGAAGGCAAAAAATTTTTCGCAATTCTGCTGCTCCAAACGCTTAACCAGAATGGCCTAGGGAAAAAATACACATACCGTTGTAATCGGGCGAGTTTCTACTTTCAGATGCAATAGGAATTTTTGGGTTAGGTCAATCCGTTCGCGAGATATGGGAGTTTGAAGCTAAGAAATGGTTGAGAAGACAACAAATTTTTCGCACTTCTGCTGCTCCAAACGCTTAACTAGAATGGCCTAGGGAAAAAATACACATGCCGTTGTAACCGGGCGAGTTTCTACTTTCAGACGCAACAGGAATTTTTGGGTTAGGTCAATCCGTTCGCGAGATATGGGAGTTTGAAGCCAAGAAATGGTTGAGAAGGCAAAAAATTTTTCGCAATTCTGTTGCTCCAAACGCTTAACCAGAATGGCCTAGAGAAAAAATACACATACCGTTGTAATCGGGCGAGTTTCTACTTTCAGACGCAGCAGGAACGTCTGGGTTTGGTCAATCCGTTCGCGAGATATAGGAGTTTGAAGCTAAGAAATGGTTGAGAAGACAACAAATTTTTCGCACTTCTGCTGCTCCAAACGCTTAACCAGAATGGCCTAGGGAAAAAATACACATAGCGTTGTAATCGGGCGAGTTTCTACTTTCAGAAGCAATAGGAATTTTTGGGTTAGGTCAATCCGTTCGCGAGATATGGGAGTTTGAACACAAGAAATGGTTGAGAAGGCAAAAAATTTTTCGCAATTCTGCTGCTCCAAACGCTTAACCAGAATGGCCTAGGGAAAAAATACACATACCGTTGTATTCGGGCGAGTTTCTACTTTCAGAAGCAATAGGAATTTTTGGGTTAGGTCAATCCGTTCGCGAGATATGGGAGTTTGAACACAAGAAATGGTTGAGAAGGCAAAAAATTTTTCGCAATTCTGCTGCTCCGAACGCTTAACCAGAATGGCCTAGGGAAAAAATACACATACCGTTGTAATCGGGCGAGTTTCTACTTTCAGATGCAATAGGAATTTTTGGGTTAGGTCAATCCGTTCGCGAGATATGGGAGTTTGAAGCCAAGAAATGGTTGAGACGGCAAAAAATTTTTCGCAATTCTGCTGCTCCTAACGCTTAACCAGAATGGCCTAGGGAAAAAATACACATACCGTTGTAATCGGGCGAGTTTCTACTTTCCGGTGCAACAGGTATTTTTGGGTGACGTCAATCCGTTCGCGAGATTTGGGAGTTTGAAGCTAAGAAATGGTTGAGAACACAACAAATTTTTCGCACTTCTGCTGCTCCAAACGCTTAACCAGAATGGCCTAGGGAAAAAATACACATACCGTTGTAATGGGGCGAGTTTCTACTTTCAGATGCAATAGGAATTTATGGGTTAGGTCGATCCGTTCGCGAGATATGGGAGTTTGAAGACAAGAAATGGTTGAGAAGGCAAAAAATTTTTCACAATTCTGCTGCTCCAAACGCTTAACCAGAATGGCCTAGGGAAAAAATACACATAGCGTTGTAATCGGGCGAGTTTCTACTTTCAGACGCAACAGGAATTTTTGGGTTAGGTCAATCCGTTCGCGTGATATGGGAGTTTGAAGACAAGAAATGGTTGAGAAGGCAAAAAATTTTTCGCAATTCTGCTGTTCCAAACACTTAACCAGAATGGACTAGGGAAAAAATACACATACCGTTGTAATCGGGCGAGTTTCTACTTTCAGATGCAACAGGAATTTTTGGGTTACGTCAATCCGTTCGCGAGATATGGGAGTTTGAAGCTAAGAAATGGTTGAGAAGACAACAAATTTTTCGCAATTCTGCTGCTCCAAACGCTTAACCAGAATTGCCTAGGGAAAACATACACATACCGTTGTAATCGGGCGAGTTTCTACTTTCAGATGCAATAGGAATTTTTGGGTTAGGTCAATCCGTTCGCGAGATATAGGAGTCTGAAGCTAAGAAATGGTTGACAAGACAACAAATTTTTCGCACTTCTGCTGCTCCAAACGCTTAACCAGAATGGCCTAAGGAAAAAATACAAATACCGTTGTAATCGGGCGAGTTTCTACTTTCAGATGCAACAGGAATTTTTGGGTTAGGTCAATCCGTTCGCGAGATATGGGAGCTTGAAGCCAAGAAATGGTTGAGAAGGCAAAAAATTTTTCGCAATTCTGCTGCTCCAAACGCTTAACCAGAATGGCCTAGGGAAAAAATACACATACCGTTGTAATCGGGTGAGTTTCTACCTTCAGATGCCATAGGAATTTTTGGGTTAGGTCAATCCGTTCGCGAGATATGGGAGTTTGAAGCCAAGAAATGGTTGAGAAGGCAAGAAATTTTTCGCAATTATGCTGCTCCAAACGCTTAACCAGAATGGCCTAGGGAAAAAATACACATACCGTTGTGATCGGGCGAGTTTCTACTTTCAGATGCAATAGGAATTTTTGGGTTAGGTCAATCCGTTCGCGAGATATGGGACTTTGAAGCCAACAAATGGTTGTGAAGGCAAAAAATTTTTCGCAATTCTGCTGCTCCAAACGCTTAACCAGAATGGCCTAGGGAAAAAATACACATACCGTTGTAATCGGGCGAGTTTCTACTTTCAGATGCAATAGGAATTTTTGGGTTAGGTCAATCCGTTCGCGAGATATGGGAGTTTGAAGCTAAGAAATGGTTGAGAAGACAACAAATTTTTCGCACTTCTGCTGCTCCAAACGCTTAACTAGAATGGCCTAGGGAAAAAATACACATGCCGTTGTAACCGGGCGAGTTTCTACTTTCAGACGCAACAGGAATTTTTGGGTTAGGTCAATCCGTTCGCGAGATATGGGAGTTTGAAGCCAAGAAATGGTTGAGAAGGCAAAAAATTTTTCGCAATTCTGTTGCTCCAAACGCTTAACCAGAATGGCCTAGAGAAAAAATACACATACCGTTGTAATCGGGCGAGTTTCTACTTTCAGACGCAGCAGGAACGTCTGGGTTTGGTCAATCCGTTCGCGAGATATAGGAGTTTGAAGCTAAGAAATGGTTGAGAAGACAACAAATTTTTCGCACTTCTGCTGCTCCAAACGCTTAACCAGAATGGCCTAGGGAAAAAATACACATAGCGTTGTAATCGGGCGAGTTTCTACTTTCAGAAGCAATAGGAATTTTTGGGTTAGGTCAATCCGTTCGCGAGATATGGGAGTTTGAACACAAGAAATGGTTGAGAAGGCAAAAAATTTTTCGCAATTCTGCTGCTCCAAACGCTTAACCAGAATGGCCTAGGGAAAAAATACACATACCGTTGTATTCGGGCGAGTTTCTACTTTCAGAAGCAATAGGAATTTTTGGGTTAGGTCAATCCGTTCGCGAGATATGGGAGTTTGAACACAAGAAATGGTTGAGAAGGCAAAAAATTTTTCGCAATTCTGCTGCTCCGAACGCTTAACCAGAATGGCCTAGGGAAAAAATACACATACCGTTGTAATCGGGCGAGTTTCTACTTTCAGATGCAATAGGAATTTTTGGGTTAGGTCAATCCGTTCGCGAGATATGGGAGTTTGAAGCCAAGAAATGGTTGAGACGGCAAAAAATTTTTCGCAATTCTGCTGCTCCTAACGCTTAACCAGAATGGCCTAGGGAAAAAATACACATACCGTTGTAATCGGGCGAGTTTCTACTTTCCGGTGCAACAGGTATTTTTGGGTGACGTCAATCCGTTCGCGAGATTTGGGAGTTTGAAGCTAAGAAATGGTTGAGAACACAACAAATTTTTCGCACTTCTGCTGCTCCAAACGCTTAACCAGAATGGCCTAGGGAAAAAATACACATACCGTTGTAATGGGGCGAGTTTCTACTTTCAGATGCAATAGGAATTTATGGGTTAGGTCGATCCGTTCGCGAGATATGGGAGTTTGAAGACAAGAAATGGTTGAGAAGGCAAAAAATTTTTCACAATTCTGCTGCTCCAAACGCTTAACCAGAATGGCCTAGGGAAAAAATACACATAGCGTTGTAATCGGGCGAGTTTCTACTTTCAGAAGCAATAGGAATTTTTGGGTTAGGTCAATCCGTTCGCGAGATATGGGAGTTTGAAGCTAAGAAATGGTTGAGAAGACAACAAATTTTTCGCACTTCTGCTGCTCCAAACGCTTAACTAGAATGGCCTAGGGAAAAAATACACATGCCGTTGTAACCGGGCGAGTTTCTACTTTCAGACGCAACAGGAATTTTTGGGTTAGGTCAATCCGTTCGCGAGATATGGGAGTTTGAAGCCAAGAAATGGTTGAGAAGGCAAAAAATTTTTCGCAATTCTGTTGCTCCAAACGCTTAACCAGAATGGCCTAGAGAAAAAATACACATACCGTTGTAATCGGGCGAGTTTCTACTTTCAGACGCAGCAGGAACGTCTGGGTTTGGTCAATCCGTTCGCGAGATATAGGAGTTTGAAGCTAAGAAATGGTTGAGAAGACAACAAATTTTTCGCACTTCTGCTGCTCCAAACGCTTAACCAGAATGGCCTAGGGAAAAAATACACATAGCGTTGTAATCGGGCGAGTTTCTACTTTCAGAAGCAATAGGAATTTTTGGGTTAGGTCAATCCGTTCGCGAGATATGGGAGTTTGAACACAAGAAATGGTTGAGAAGGCAAAAAATTTTTCGCAATTCTGCTGCTCCAAACGCTTAACCAGAATGGCCTAGGGAAAAAATACACATACCGTTGTATTCGGGCGAGTTTCTACTTTCAGAAGCAATAGGAATTTTTGGGTTAGGTCAATCCGTTCGCGAGATATGGGAGTTTGAACACAAGAAATGGTTGAGAAGGCAAAAAATTTTTCGCAATTCTGCTGCTCCGAACGCTTAACCAGAATGGCCTAGGGAAAAAATACACATACCGTTGTAATCGGGCGAGTTTCTACTTTCAGATGCAATAGGAATTTTTGGGTTAGGTCAATCCGTTCGCGAGATATGGGAGTTTGAAGCCAAGAAATGGTTGAGACGGCAAAAAATTTTTCGCAATTCTGCTGCTCCTAACGCTTAACCAGAATGGCCTAGGGAAAAAATACACATACCGTTGTAATCGGGCGAGTTTCTACTTTCCGGTGCAACAGGTATTTTTGGGTGACGTCAATCCGTTCGCGAGATTTGGGAGTTTGAAGCTAAGAAATGGTTGAGAACACAACAAATTTTTCGCACTTCTGCTGCTCCAAACGCTTAACCAGAATGGCCTAGGGAAAAAATACACATACCGTTGTAATGGGGCGAGTTTCTACTTTCAGATGCAATAGGAATTTATGGGTTAGGTCGATCCGTTCGCGAGATATGGGAGTTTGAAGACAAGAAATGGTTGAGAAGGCAAAAAATTTTTCACAATTCTGCTGCTCCAAACGCTTAACCAGAATGGCCTAGGGAAAAAATACACATAGCGTTGTAATCGGGCGAGTTTCTACTTTCAGACGCAACAGGAATTTTTGGGTTAGGTCAATCCGTTCGCGTGATATGGGAGTTTGAAGACAAGAAATGGTTGAGAAGGCAAAAAATTTTTCGCAATTCTGCTGTTCCAAACACTTAACCAGAATGGACTAGGGAAAAAATACACATACCGTTGTAATCGGGCGAGTTTCTACTTTCAGATGCAACAGGAATTTTTGGGTTACGTCAATCCGTTCGCGAGATATGGGAGTTTGAAGCTAAGAAATGGTTGAGAAGACAACAAATTTTTCGCAATTCTGCTGCTCCAAACGCTTAACCAGAATTGCCTAGGGAAAACATACACATACCGTTGTAATCGGGCGAGTTTCTACTTTCAGATGCAATAGGAATTTTTGGGTTAGGTCAATCCGTTCGCGAGATATAGGAGTCTGAAGCTAAGAAATGGTTGACAAGACAACAAATTTTTCGCACTTCTGCTGCTCCAAACGCTTAACCAGAATGGCCTAAGGAAAAAATACAAATACCGTTGTAATCGGGCGAGTTTCTACTTTCAGATGCAACAGGAATTTTTGGGTTAGGTCAATCCGTTCGCGAGATATGGGAGCTTGAAGCCAAGAAATGGTTGAGAAGGCAAAAAATTTTTCGCAATTCTGCTGCTCCAAACGCTTAACCAGAATGGCCTAGGGAAAAAATACACATACCGTTGTAATCGGGTGAGTTTCTACCTTCAGATGCCATAGGAATTTTTGGGTTAGGTCAATCCGTTCGCGAGATATGGGAGTTTGAAGCCAAGAAATGGTTGAGAAGGCAAGAAATTTTTCGCAATTATGCTGCTCCAAACGCTTAACCAGAATGGCCTAGGGAAAAAATACACATACCGTTGTGATCGGGCGAGTTTCTACTTTCAGATGCAATAGGAATTTTTGGGTTAGGTCAATCCGTTCGCGAGATATGGGACTTTGAAGCCAACAAATGGTTGTGAAGGCAAAAAATTTTTCGCAATTCTGCTGCTCCAAACGCTTAACCAGAATGGCCTAGGGAAAAAATACACATACCGTTGTATTCGGGCGAGTTTCTACTTTCAGAAGCAATAGGAATTTTTGGGTTAGGTCAATCCGTTCGCGAGATATGGGAGTTTGAACACAAGAAATGGTTGAGAAGGCAAAAAATTTTTCGCAATTCTGCTGCTCCGAACGCTTAACCAGAATGGCCTAGGGAAAAAATACACATACCGTTGTAATCGGGCGAGTTTCTACTTTCAGATGCAATAGGAATTTTTGGGTTAGGTCAATCCGTTCGCGAGATATGGGAGTTTGAAGCCAAGAAATGGTTGAGACGGCAAAAAATTTTTCGCATTTCTGCTGCTCCAAACGCTTAACCAGAATGGCCTAGGGTAAAAATACACATACCGTTGTAATCGGGCGAGTTTCTACTTTCAGATGCAACAGGAGTTTTTGGGTGATGTCAATCCGTTCGCGAGATGTGGGAGTTTGAAGCTAAGAAATGGTTGAGAAGACAACAAATTTTTCGCACTTCTGCTGCTCCAAACGCTTAACCAGAATGGCCTAGGGAAAAAATACACATACCGTTGTAATCGGGCGAGTTTCTACTTTCAGATGCAATAGGAATTTTTGGGTTAGGTCAATCCGTTCGCGAGATATGGGAGTTTGAAGACAAGAAATGGTTGAGAAGGCAAAAAATTTTTCACAATTCTGCTGCTCCAAACGCTTAACCAGAATGGCCTAGGGAAAAAATACACATACCGTTGTAATCGGGCGAGTTTCTACTTTCAGATACAACAGGAATTTTTGGGTTACGTCAATCCGTTCGCGAGATATGGGAGTTTGAAGCTAAGAAATGGTTGAGGAGACAACAAATTTTTCGCACTTCCGCTGCTCCAAACGCTTAACCAGAATGGCCTAGGGAAAACATACACATACCCTTGTAATCGGGCGAGTTTCTACTTTCAGATGCAATAGGAATTTTTGGGTTAGGTCAATTCGTTCGCGAGATATGGTAGTTTGAAGCCAAGAAATGGTAGAGAAGGCAAAAAATTTTTCACAATTCTGCTGCTCCAAACGCTTAACCAGAATGGCCTAGGGAAAAAATACACATACCGTTGTAATCGGGCGAGTTTCTACTTTCAGATGCAATAGGAATTTTTTGGTTAGGTCAATCCGTTCGCGAGATATGGGAGTTTGAAGACAAGAAATGGTTGAGAAGGCAAAAAATTTTTCGCAATTCTGCTGCCCCGAACGCTTAACCAGAATGGCCTAGGGAAAAAATACACATACCGTTGTAATCGGGCGAGTTTCTACTTTCAGACGCAGCAGGAAAATCTGGGTTTGGTCAATCCGTTCGCGAGATATAGGAGTCTGAAGCTAAGAAATGGTTGACAAGACAACAAATTTTTCGCACTTCTGCTGCTCCAAACGCTTAACCAGAATGGCCTAGGGAAAAAATACAAATACCGTTGTAATCGGGCGAGTTTCTACTTTCAGATGCAATAGGAATTTTTGGGTTAGGTCAATACGTTCGCGAGATATGGGAGCTTGAAGCCAAGAAATGGTTGAGAAGGCAAAAAATTTTTCACAATTCTGCTGCTCCAAACGCTTAACCAGAATGGCCTAGGGAAAAAATACACATAGCGTTGTAATCGGGCGAGTTTCTACTTTCAGACGCAACAGGAATTTTTGGGTTAGGTCAATCCGTTCGCGTGATATGGGAGTTTGAAGACAAGAAATGATTGAGAAGGCAAAAAATTTTTCGCAATTCTGCTGCTCCAAACGCTTAACCAGAATAGCCTAGGGATAAAATACACATACCGTTGTAATCGGGCGAGTTTCTACTTTCAGATGCAACAGGAATTTTTGGGTTAGGTCAATCCGTTCGCGAGATATGGGAGTTTGAAGCCAAGAAATGGTTGAGAAGACAAAAAATTTTTCGCACTTCTGCTGCTCCATACGCTTAACCAGAATGGCCTAGGGAAAAAATACACATACCGTTGTAATCGGGTGAGTTTCTACTTTCAGATGCCATATGAATTTATGGGTTAGGTCAATCCGTTCGCGAGACATGGGAGTTTGAAGCCAAGAAATGGTTGAGAAGGCAAAAAATTGTTCGCAATTCTGCTGCTCCAAACGCTTAACCAGAATGGCCTAGGGGAAAAATACACATACCGTTGTAATCCGGCGAGTTTCTACTTTCAGATGCAACAGGAATTTTTGGGTTACGTCAATCCGTTCGCGAGATATGGGACTTTGAAGCCAAGAAATGGTTGAGATGGCAAACAATTTTTCGCAATTCTGCTGCTCCAAACGCTTAACCAGAACGGCCTGGGGAAAAAATACAAATACCGTTGTAATCGGGCGAGTTTCTACTTTCAGATGCAACAGGAATTTTTGGGTTAGGTCAATCCGTTCGCGAGATATGGGAGTTTGAAGCCAAGAAATGGTTGAGAAGGCAAAAAATTTTCGCAATTCTGCTGCTCCAAACGCTTAACCAGAATGGCCTAGGGAAAAAATACACATACCGTTGTAATCGGGCGAGTTTCTACTTTCAGATGCAATAGGAATTTTTGGGTTAGGTCAATCCGTTCGCGAGATATGGGAGTTTGAAGCTAAGAAATGGTTGAGAAGACAACAAATTTTTCGCACTTCTGCTGCTCCAAACGCTTAACCAGAATGGCCTAGGGAAAAAATACACATGCCGTTGTAACCGGGCGAGTTTCTACTTTCAGACGCAACAGGAATTTTTGGGTTAGGTCAATCCGTTCGCGAGATTTGGGAGTTTGAAGCTAAGAAATGGTTGAGAACACAACAAATTTTTCGCACTTCTGCTGCTCCAAACGCTTAACCAGAATGGCCTAGGGAAAAAATACACATACCGTTGTAATCGGGCGAGTTTCTACTTTCAGATGCAATAGGAATTTATGGGTTAGGTCGATCCGTTCGCGAGATATGGGAGTTTGAAGACAAGAAATGGTTGAGAAGGCAAAAAATTTTTCACAATTCTGCTGCTCCAAACGCTTAACCAGAATGGCCTAGGGAAAAAATACACATACCGTTGTAATCGGGCGAGTTTCTACTTTCAGACGCAACAGGAATTTTTGGGTTAGGTCAATCCGTTCGCGTGATATGGGAGTTTGAAGACAAGAAATGGTTGAGAAGGCAAAAAATTTTTCGCAATTCTGCTGTTCCAAACACTTAACCAGAATGGACTAGGGAAAAAATACACATACCGTTGTAATCGGGCGAGTTTCTACTTTCAGATGCAACAGGAATTTTTGGGTTACGTCAATCCGTTCGCGAGATATGGGAGTTTGAAGCTAAGAAATGGTTGAGAAGACAACAAATTTTTCGCAATTCTGCTGCTCCAAACGCTTAACCAGAATGGCCTAGGGAAAACATACACATACCGTTGTAATCGGGCGAGTTTCTACTTTCAGATGCAACAGGAATTTTTGGGTTACGTCAATCCGTTCGCGAGATATGGGAGTTTGAAGCTAAGAAATGGTTGAGAAGACAACAAATTTTTCGCACTTCTGCTGCTCCAAACGCTTAACCAGAATGGCCTAGGGAAAAAATACACATACCGTTGTAATCGGGCGAGTTTCTACTTTCAGATGCAATAGGAATTTTTGGGTTAGGTCAATCCGTTCGCGAGATATGGGACTTTGAAGCCAAGAAATGGTTGAGATGGCAAACAATTTTTCGCAATTCTGCTGCTCCAAACGCTTAACCAGAACGGCCTGGGGAAAAAATACAAAGACCGTTGTAATCGGGCGAGTTTCTACTTTCAGATGCAACAGGAATTTTTGGGTTAGGTCAATCCGTTCGCGAGATATGGGAGTTTGAAGCCAAGAAATGGTTGAGAAGGCAAAAAATTTTCGCAATTCTGCTGCTCCAAACGCTTAACCAGAATGGCCTAGGGAAAAAATACACATACCGTTGTAATCGGGCGAGTTTCTACTTTCAGATGCAATAGGAATTTTTGGGTTAGGTCAATCCGTTCGCGAGATATGGGAGTTTGAAGCTAAGAAATGGTTGAGAAGACAACAAATTTTTCGCACTTCTGCTGCTCCAAACGCTTAACCAGAATGGCCTAGGGAAAAAATACACATGCCGTTGTAACCGGGCGAGTTTCTACTTTCAGACGCAACAGGAATTTTTGGGTTAGTTCAATCCGTTCGCGAGATATGGGAGTTTGAAGCCAAGAAATGGTTGAGAAGGCAAAAAATTTTTCGCAATTCTGTTGCTCCAAACGCTTAACCAGAATGGCCTAGAGAAAAAATACACATAGCGTTGTAATCGGGCGAGTTTCTACTTTCAGAAGCAATAGGAATTTTTGGGTTAGGTCAATCCGTTCGCGAGATATGGGAGTTTGAACACAAGAAATGGTTGAGAAGGCAAAAAATTTTTCGCAATTCTGCTGCTCCAAACGCTTAACCAGAATGGCCTAGGGAAAAAATACACATACCGTTGTATTCGGGCGAGTTTCTACTTTCAGAAGCAATAGGAATTTTTGGGTTAGGTCAATCCGTTCGCGAGATATGGGAGTTTGAACACAAGAAATGGTTGAGAAGGCAAAAAATTTTTCGCAATTCTGCTGCTCCGAACGCTTAACCAGAATGGCCTAGGGAAAAAATACACATACCGTTGTATTCGGGCGAGTTTCTACTTTCAGAAGCAATAGGAATTTTTGGGTTAGGTCAATCCGTTCGCGAGATATGGGAGTTTGAACACAAGAAATGGTTGAGAAGGCAAAAAATTTTTCGCAATTCTGCTGCTCCGAACGCTTAACCAGAATGGCCTAGGGAAAAAATACACATACCGTTGTAATCGGGCGAGTTTCTACTTTCAGATGCAATAGGAATTTTTGGGTTAGGTCAATCCGTTCGCGAGATATGGGAGTTTGAAGCCAAGAAATGGTTGAGACGGCAAAAAATTTTTCGCAATTCTGCTGCTCCTAACGCTTAACCAGAATGGCCTAGGGAAAAAATACACATACCGTTGTAATCGGGCGAGTTTCTACTTTCAGATGCAACAGGAATTTTTGGGTGACGTCAATCCGTTCGCGAGATTTGGGAGTTTGAAGCTAAGAAATGGTTGAGAACACAACAAATTTTTCGCACTTCTGCTGCTCCAAACGCTTAACCAGAATGGCCTAGGGAAAAAATACACATACCGTTGTAATCGGGCGAGTTTCTACTTTCAGATGCAATAGGAATTTATGGGTTAGGTCGATCCGTTCGCGAGATATGGGAGTTTGAAGACAAGAAATGGTTGAGAAGGCAAAAAATTTTTCACAATTCTGCTGCTCCAAACGCTTAACCAGAATGGCCTAGGGAAAAAATACACATAGCGTTGTAATCGGGCGAGTTTCTACTTTCAGACGCAACAGGAATTTTTGGGTTAGGTCAATCCGTTCGCGTGATATGGGAGTTTGAAGACACGAAATGGTTGAGAAGGCAAAAAATTTTTCGCAATTCTGCTGTTCCAAACACTTAACCAGAATGGACTAGGGAAAAAATACACATACCGTTGTAATCGGGCGAGTTTCTACTTTCAGATGCAACAGGAATTTTTGGGTTACGTCAATCCGTTCGCGAGATATGGGAGTTTGAAGCTAAGAAATGGTTGAGAAGACAACAAATTTTTCGCACTTCTGCTGCTCCAAACGCTTAACCAGAATGGCCTAGGGAAAACATACACATACCGTTGTAATCGGGCGAGTTTCTACTTTCAGATGCAATAGGAATTTTTGGGTTAGGTCAATTCGTTCGCGAGATATGGTAGTTTGAAGCCAAGAAATGGTAGAGAAGGCAAAAAATTTTTCACAATTCTGCTGCTCCAAACGCTTAACCAGAATGGCCTAGGGAAAAAATACACATACCGTTGTAATCGGGCGAGTTTCTACTTTCAGACGCAGCAGGAAAATCTTGGTTTGTTCAATCCGTTCGCGAGATATAGGAGTCTGAAGCTAAGAAATGGTTGACAAGACAACAAATTTTTCGCACTTCTGCTGCTCCAAACGCTTAACCAGAATGGCCTAAGGAAAAAATACAAATACCGTTGTAATCGGGCGAGTTTCTACTTTCAGATGCAATAGGAATTTTTGGGTTAGGTCAATCCGTTCGCGAGATATGGGAGCTTGAAGCCAAGAAATGGTTGAGAAGGCAAAAAATTTTTCGCAATTCTGCTGCTCCAAACGCTTAACCAGAATGGCCTAGGGAAAAAATACACATACCGTTGTAATCGGGTGAGTTTCTACCTTCAGATGCCATAGGAATTTTTGGGTTAGGTCAATCTGTTCGCGAGATATGGGAGTTTGAAGCCAAGAAATGGTTGAGAAGGCAAGAAATTTTTCGCAATTATGCTGCTCCAAACGCTTAACCAGAATGGCCTAGGGAAAAAATACACATACCGTTGTAATCGGGCGAGTTTCTACTTTCAGATGCAATAGGAATTTTTGGGTTAGGTCAATTCGTTCGCGAGATATGGTAGTTTGAAGCCAAGAAATGGTAGAGAAGGCAAAAAATTTTTCACAATTCTGCTGCTCCAAACGCTTAACCAGAATGGCCTAGGGAAAAAATACACATACCGTTGTAATCGGGCGAGTTTCTACTTTCAGACGCAGCAGGAAAATCTTGGTTTGTTCAATCCGTTCGCGAGATATAGGAGTCTGAAGCTAAGAAATGGTTGACAAGACAACAAATTTTTCGCACTTCTGCTGCTCCAAACGCTTAACCAGAATGGCCTAAGGAAAAAATACAAATACCGTTGTAATCGGGCGAGTTTCTACTTTCAGATGCAATAGGAATTTTTGGGTTAGGTCAATCCGTTCGCGAGATATGGGAGCTTGAAGCCAAGAAATGGTTGAGAAGGCAAAAAATTTTTCGCAATTCTGCTGCTCCAAACGCTTAACCAGAATGGCCTAGGGAAAAAATACACATACCGTTGTAATCGGGTGAGTTTCTACATTCAGATGCCATAGGAATTTTTGGGTTAGGTCAATCTGTTCGCGAGATATGGGAGTTTGAAGCCAAGAAATGGTTGAGAAGGCAAGAAATTTTTCGCAATTATGCTGCTCCAAACGCTTAACCAGAATGGCCTAGGGAAAAAATACACATACCGTTGTGATCGGGCGAGTTTCTACTTTCAGATGCAATAGGAATTATTGGGTTAGGTCAATCCGTTCGCGAGATATGGGACTTTGAAGCCAACAAATGGTTGTGAAGGCAAAAAATTTTTCGCAATTCTGCTGCTCCAAACGCTTAACCAGAATGGCCTAGGGAAAAAATACACATACCGTTGTATTCGGGCGAGTTTCTACTTTCAGAAGCAATAGGAATTTTTGGGTTAGGTCAATCCGTTCGCGAGCTATGGGAGTTTGAACACAAGAAATGGTTGAGAAGGCAAAAAATTTTTCGCAATTCTGCTGCTCCGAACGCTTAACCAGAATGGCCTAGGGAAAAAATACACATACCGTTGTAATCGGGCGAGTTTCTACTTTCAGATGCAATAGGAATTTTTGGGTTAGGTCAATCCGTTCGCGAGATATGGGAGTTTGAAGCCAAGAAATGGTTGAGACGGCAAAAAATTTTTCGCATTTCTGCTGCTCCAAACGCTTAACCAGAATGGCCTAGGGAAAAAATACACATACCGTTGTAATCGGGCGAGTTTCTACTTTCAGATGCAACAGGAGTTTTTGGGTGATGTCAATCCGTTCGCGAGATGTGGGAGTTTGAAGCTAAGAAATGGTTGAGAAGACAACAAATTTTTCGCACTTCTGCTGCTCCAAACGCTTAACCAGAATGGCCTAGGGAAAAAATACACATACCGTTGTAATCGGGCGAGTTTCTACTTTCAGATGCAATAGGAATTTTTGGGTTAGGTCAATCCGTTCGCGAGATATGGGAGTTTGAAGACAAGAAATGGTTGAGAAGGCAAAAAATTTTTCACAATTCTGCTGCTCCAAACGCTTAACCAGAATGGCCTAGGGAAAAAATACACATACCGTTGTAATCGGGCGAGTTTCTACTTTCAGATACAACAGGAATTTTTGGGTTACGTCAATCCGTTCGCGAGATATGGGAGTTTGAAGCTAAGAAATGGTGGAGAAGACAACAAATTTTTCGCACTTCTGCTGCTCCAAACGCTTAACCAGAATGGCCTAGGGAAAACATACACATACCGTTGTAATCGGGCGAGTTTCTACTTTCAGATGCAATAGGAATTTTTGGGTTAGGTCAATTCGTTCGCGAGATATGGTAGTTTGAAGCCAAGAAATGGTAGAGAAGGCAAAAAATTTTTCACAATTCTGCTGCTCCAAACGCTTAACCAGAATGGCCTAGGGAAAAAATACACATACCGTTGTAATCGGGCGAGTTTCTACTTTCAGATGCAATAGGAATTTTTTGGTTAGGTCAATCCGTTCGCGAGATATGGGGGTTTGAAGACAAGAAATGGTTGAGAAGGCAAAAAATTTTTCGCAATTCTGCTGCTCCGAACGCTTAACCAGAATGGCCTAGGGAAAAAATACACATACCGTTGTAATCGGGCGAGTTTCTACTTTCAGACGCAGCAGGAAAATCTGGGTTTGGTCAATCCGTTCGCGAGATATAGGAGTCTGAAGCTAAGAAATGGTTGACAAGACAACAAATTTTTCGCACTTCTGCTGCTCCAAACGCTTAACCAGAATGGCCTAGGGAAAGAATACAAATACCGTTGTAATCGGGCGAGTTTCTACTTTCAGATGCAATAGGAATTTTTGGGTTAGGTCAATCCGTTCGCGAGATATGGGAGTTTGAAGACAAGAAATGGTTGAGAAGGCAAAAAATTTTTCGCAATTCTGCTGCACCGAACACTTAACCAGAATGGCCCAGGGAAAAAATACACATACCGTTGTAATCGGGCGAGTTTCTACTTTCAGACGCAGCAGGAACATCTGGGTTTGGTCAATCCGTTCGCGAGATATAGGAGTTTGAAGCTAAGAAATGGTTGAGAAGACAACAAATTTTTCGCAATTCTGCTGCTCCAAACGCTTAACCAGAATGGCCTAGGGAAAAAATACACATACCGTTGTAATCGGGTGAGTTTCTACTTTCAGATGCCATAGGAATTTTTGGGTTAGGTCAATCCGTTCGCGAGATATGGGAGTTTGAAACCAAGAAATGGTTGAGAAGGCAAAAAATTTTTCGCAATTCTGCTGCTCCAAACGCTTAACCAGAATGGCCTAGGGAAAAAATACACATGCCGTTGTAATCGGTCGAGTTTCTACTTTCGGATGCAATAGGAATTTTTGGGTTAGGTCAATCCGTTCGCGAGATATGGGAGTTTGAAGACAAGAAATGGTTGAGAAGGCAAAAAATTTTTCGCAATTCTGCTGTTCCAAACGCTTAACCAGAATGGCCTAGGGAAAAAATACACATACCGTTGTAATCGTGCGAGTTTCTACTTTTAGATACAACAGGAATTTTTGGGTTACGTCAATCCGTTCGCGAGATATGGGAGTTTGAAGCTAAGAAATGGTTGAGGAGACAACAAATTTTTCGCACTTCCGCTGCTCCAAACGCTTAACCAGAATGGCCTAGGGAAAACACACATACCCTTGTAATCGGGCGAGTTTCTACTTTCAGATGCAATAGGAATTTTTGGGTTAGGTCAATTCGTTCGCGAGATATGGTAGTTTGAAGCCAAGAAATGGTAGAGAAGGCAAAAAATTTTTCACAATTCTGCTGCTCCAAACGCTTAACCAGAATGGCCTAGGGAAAAAATACACATACCGTTGTAATCGGGCGAGTTTCTACTTTCAGATGCAATAGGAATTTTTTGGTTAGGTCAATCCGTTCGCGAGATATGGGAGTTTGAAGACAAGAAATGGTTGAGAAGGCAAAAAATTTTTCGCAATTCTGCTGCCTCGAACGCTTAACCAGAATGGCCTAGGGAAAAAATACACATACCGTTGTAATCGGGCGAGTTTCTACTTTCAGAAGCAATAGGAATTTTTGGGTTAGGTCAATCCGTTCGCGAGATTTGGGAGTTTGAAGACAAGAAATGGTTGAGAAGGCAAAAAATTTTTCGCAATTCTGCTGCTCCGAACGCTTAACCAGAATGGCCTAGGGAAAAAATACACATACCGTTGTAATCGGGCGAGTTTCTACTTTCAGATGCAATAGGAATTTTTGGGTTAGGTCAATCCGTTCGCGAGATATGGGAGTTTGAAGACAAGAAATGGTTGAGAAGGCAAAAAATTTTTCGCAATTCTGCTGCTCCAAACGCTTAACCAGAATGGCCTAGGGAAAAAATACACATACCGTTGTAACCGGGCGAGTTTCTACTTTCAGACGCAACAGGAATTTTTGGGGTAGGTCAATCCGTTCGCGAGATATGGGAGTTTGAAGCCAAGAAATGGTTGAGAAGGCAAAAAATTTTTCGCAATTCTGCTGCTCCAAACGCTTAACCAGAATGGCCTAGGGAAAAAAAATCATACCGTTGTAATCGGGCGAGTTTCTACTTTCAGAAGCAATAGGAATTTTTGGGTTAGGTCAATCCGTTCGCGAGATATGGGAGTTTGAAGACAAGAAATGGTTGAGAAGGCAAAAAATTTTTCGCAATTCTGCTGCTCCGAACGCTTAACCAGAATGGCCTAGGGAAAAAATACACATACCGTTGTAATCGGGCGAGTTTCTACTTTAAGATGCAATAGGAATTTTTGGGTTAGGTCAATCCGTTCGCGAGATATGGGAGTTTGAAGACAAGAAATGGTTGAGACGGCAAAAAATTTTTCGCAATTCTGCTGCTGCAAACGCTTAACCAGAATGGCCTAAGGAAAAAATACACATACCGTTGTAATCGGGCGAGTTTCTACTTTCAGATGCAACAGGAATTTTTGGGTGACGTCAATCCGTTCGCGAGATTTGGGAGTTTGAAGCTAAGAAATGGTTGAGAAGACAACAAATTTTTCGCAATTCTGCTGCTCCAAACGCTTAACCAGAATGGCCTAGGGAAAAAATACACATACCGTTGTAATCGGGCGAGTTTCTACTTTCAGATGGTATAGGAATTTTTGGGTTAGGTCAATCCGTTCGCGAGATATGGGAGTTTGAAGCCAAGAAATGGTAGAGAAGGCAAAAAATTTTTCACAATTCTGCTGCTCCAAACGCTTAACCAGAATGTCCTAGGGAAAAAATACACATACCGTTGTAATCGGGCGAGTATCTACTTTCAGATGCAATAGGAATTTTTGGGTTAGGTCAATCCGTTCGCGAGATATGGGAGTTTGAAGACAAGAAATGGTTGAGAAGGCAAAAAATTTTTCGCAATTCTGCTGCTCCAAACGCTTAACCAGAATGGCCTAGGGAAAACATACACATACCGTTGTAACCGGGCGAGTTTCTACTTTCAGACGCAACAGGAATTTTTGGGTTAGGTCAATCCGTTCGCGAGATATGGGAGTTTGAAGCCAAGAAATGGTTAAGAAGGCAAAAAATTTTTCGCAATTCTGCGGCTCCAAACGCTTAACCAGAATGGCCTAGGGAAGAAATACACATACCGTTGTAATCGGGCGAGTTTCTACTTTCAGATGCAATAGGAATTTTTTGGTTAGGTCAATCCGTTCGCGAGACATGGGAGTTTGAAGCCAAGAAATGGTAGAGAAGGCAAAAAATTTTTCACAATTCTGCTGCTCCAAACGCTTAACCAGAGTGGCCTAGGGAAAAAATACACATACCGTTGTAATCGGGCGAGTTTCTACTTTCAGATGCAATAGGAATTTTGGGGTTAGGTCGATCCGTTCGCGAGATATGGGAGTTTGAAGCCAAGAAATGGTTGAGAAGGCAAAAAATTTTTCGCAATTCTGCTGCTTCAAACGCTTAACCAGAATGGCCTAGGGAAAAAATACACATACCGCTGTAATCGGGCGAGTTTCTACCTTCAGATGCAATAGGAATTTTTGGGTTAGGTCAATCCGTTCGCGAGATATGGGAGTTTGAAGACAAGAAATGGTTGAGAAGGCAATAAATTTTTCGCAATTCTGCTGCTCCAAACGCTTAACCAGAATGGCCTAGGGAAAAAATACACATACCGTTGTAATCGGGCGAGTTTCTACTTTCAGATGCAACAGGAATTTTTGGGTTACGTCAATCCGTTCGCGAGATACGGGAGTTTGAAGCTAAGAAATGGTTGAGAAGACAACAAATTTTTCGCACTTCTGCTGCTCCAAACGCTTAACCAGAATGGCCTAGGGAAAAAATACACATACCGTTGTAATCGGGCGAGTTTCTACTTTCAGACGCAGCAGGAAAATCTGGGTTTGGTCAATCCCTTCGCGAGATATAGATGTCTGAAGCTAAGAAATGGTTGACAAGACAACAAATTTTTCGCACTTCTGCTGCTCCAAACGCTTAACCAGAATGGCCTAGGGAAAAAATACAAATACCCTTGTAATCGGGCGAGTTTCTACTTTCAGATGCAATAGGAATTTTTGGGTTAGGTCAATCCGTTCGCGAGATATGGGAGCTTGAAGCCAAGAAATGGTTGAGAAGGCAAAAAATTTTTCGCAATTCTGCTGCTCCAAACGCTTAACCAGAATGGCCTAGGGAAAACATACACATACCGTTGTAATCGGGCGAGTTTCTACTTTCAGATGCAATAGGAATTTTTGGGTTAGGTCAATTCGTTCGCGAGATATGGTAGTTTGAAGCCAAGAAATGGTAGAGAAGGCAAAAAATTTTTCGCAATTCTGCTGCTCCAAACGCTTAACCAGAATGGCCTAGGGAAAAAATACACATACCGTTGTAATCGGGCGAGTTTCTACTTTCAGATGCAATAGGAATTTTTGGGTTAGGTCAATCCGTTCGCGAGATATGGGAGTTTGAAGCCAAGAAATGGTAGAGAAGGCAAAAAATTTTTCACAATTCTGCTGCTCCAAACGCTTAACCAGAATGGCCTAGGGAAAAAATACACACACCGTTGTAATCGGGCGAGTTTCTACTTTCAGATGCAATAGGAATTTTTTGGTTAGGTCAATCCGTTCGCGAGATATGGGAGTTTGAAGACAAGAAATGGTTGAGACGGCAAAAAATTTTTCGCAATTCTGCTGCTGCAAACGCTTAACCAGAATGGCCTAAGGAAAAAATACACATACCGTTGTAATCGGGCGAGTTTCTACTTTCAGATGCAACAGGAATTTTTGGGTGACGTCAATCCGTTCGCGAGATTTGGGAGTTTGAAGCTAAGAAATGGTTGAGAAGACAACAAATTTTTCGCAATTCTGCTGCTCCAAACGCTTAACCAGAATGGCCTAGGGAAAAAATACACATACCGTTGTAATCGGGCGAGTTTCTACTTTCAGATGGTATAGGAATTTTTGGGTTAGGTCAATCCGTTCGCGAGATATGGGAGTTTGAAGCCAAGAAATGGTAGAGAAGGCAAAAAATTTTTCACAATTCTGCTGCTCCAAACGCTTAACCAGAATGTCCTAGGGAAAAAATACACATACCGTTGTAATCGGGCGAGTATCTACTTTCAGATGCAATAGGAATTTTTGGGTTAGGTCAATCCGTTCGCGAGATATGGGAGTTTGAAGACAAGAAATGGTTGAGAAGGCAAAAAATTTTTCGCAATTCTGCTGCTCCAAACGCTTAACCAGAATGGCCTAGGGAAAACATACACATACCGTTGTAACCGGGCGAGTTTCTACTTTCAGACGCAACAGGAATTTTTGGGTTAGGTCAATCCGTTCGCGAGATATGGGAGTTTGAAGCCAAGAAATGGTTAAGAAGGCAAAAAATTTTTCGCAATTCTGCGGCTCCAAACGCTTAACCAGAATGGCCTAGGGAAGAAATACACATACCGTTGTAATCGGGCGAGTTTCTACTTTCAGATGCAATAGGAATTTTTTGGTTAGGTCAATCCGTTCGCGAGACATGGGAGTTTGAAGCCAAGAAATGGTAGAGAAGGCAAAAAATTTTTCACAATTCTGCTGCTCCAAACGCTTAACCAGAGTGGCCTAGGGAAAAAATACACATACCGTTGTAATCGGGCGAGTTTCTACTTTCAGATGCAATAGGAATTTTGGGGTTAGGTCGATCCGTTCGCGAGATATGGGAGTTTGAAGCCAAGAAATGGTTGAGAAGGCAAAAAATTTTTCGCAATTCTGCTGCTTCAAACGCTTAACCAGAATGGCCTAGGGAAAAAATACACATACCGCTGTAATCGGGCGAGTTTCTACCTTCAGATGCAATAGGAATTTTTGGGTTAGGTCAATCCGTTCGCGAGATATGGGAGTTTGAAGACAAGAAATGGTTGAGAAGGCAATAAATTTTTCGCAATTCTGCTGCTCCAAACGCTTAACCAGAATGGCCTAGGGAAAAAATACACATACCGTTGTAATCGGGCGAGTTTCTACTTTCAGATGCAACAGGAATTTTTGGGTTACGTCAATCCGTTCGCGAGATACGGGAGTTTGAAGCTAAGAAATGGTTGAGAAGACAACAAATTTTTCGCACTTCTGCTGCTCCAAACGCTTAACCAGAATGGCCTAGGGAAAAAATACACATACCGTTGTAATCGGGCGAGTTTCTACTTTCAGACGCAGCAGGAAAATCTGGGTTTGGTCAATCCCTTCGCGAGATATAGATGTCTGAAGCTAAGAAATGGTTGACAAGACAACAAATTTTTCGCACTTCTGCTGCTCCAAACGCTTAACCAGAATGGCCTAGGGAAAAAATACAAATACCCTTGTAATCGGGCGAGTTTCTACTTTCAGATGCAATAGGAATTTTTGGGTTAGGTCAATCCGTTCGCGAGATATGGGAGCTTGAAGCCAAGAAATGGTTGAGAAGGCAAAAAATTTTTCGCAATTCTGCTGCTCCAAACGCTTAACCAGAATGGCCTAGGGAAAACATACACATACCGTTGTAATCGGGCGAGTTTCTACTTTCAGATGCAATAGGAATTTTTGGGTTAGGTCAATTCGTTCGCGAGATATGGTAGTTTGAAGCCAAGAAATGGTAGAGAAGGCAAAAAATTTTTCGCAATTCTGCTGCTCCAAACGCTTAACCAGAATGGCCTAGGGAAAAAATACACATACCGTTGTAATCGGGCGAGTTTCTACTTTCAGATGCAATAGGAATTTTTGGGTTAGGTCAATCCGTTCGCGAGATATGGGAGTTTGAAGCCAAGAAATGGTAGAGAAGGCAAAAAATTTTTCACAATTCTGCTGCTCCAAACGCTTAACCAGAATGGCCTAGGGAAAAAATACACACACCGTTGTAATCGGGCGAGTTTCTACTTTCAGATGCAATAGGAATTTTTTGGTTAGTTCAATCCGTTCGCGAGATATGGGAGTTTGAAGACAAGAAATGGTTGAGAAGGCAAAAAATTTTTCGCAATTCTGCTGCTCCGAACGCTTAACCAGAATGGCCTAGGGAAAAAATGCACATACCGTTGTAATCGGGCGAGTTTCTACTTTCAGACACAGCAGGAAAATCTGGGTTTGGTCAATCCCTTCGCGAGATATAGGAGTCTGAAGCTAAGAAATGGTTGACAAGACAACAAATTTTTCGCACTTCTGCTGCTCCAAACGCTTAACCAGAATGGCCTAGGGAAAAAATACAAATACCGTTGTAATCGGGCGAGTTTCTACTTTCAGATGCAATAGGAATTTTTGGGTTAGGTCAATCCGTTCGCGAGATATGGGAGCTTGAAGCCAAGAAATGGTTGAGAAGGCAAAAAATTTTTCGCAATTCTGCTGCTCCAAACGCTTAACCAGAATGGCCTAGGGAAAACATACACATACCGTTGTAATCGGGCGAGTTTCTACTTTCAGATGCAATAGGAATTTTTGGGTTAGGTCAATTCGTTCGCGAGATATGGTAGTTTGAAGCCAAGAAATGGTAGAGAAGGCAAAAAATTTTTCGCAATTCTG
The DNA here is from genome assembly GCF_051014685.1 of Ptiloglossa arizonensis. Taxonomy (NCBI): domain Eukaryota; kingdom Metazoa; phylum Arthropoda; class Insecta; order Hymenoptera; family Colletidae; genus Ptiloglossa; species Ptiloglossa arizonensis. The sequence continues at coordinate 225,422 of NW_027479004.1, forward strand.
CTGCTCCAAACGCTTAACCAGAATGGCCTAGGGAAAAAATACACATACCGTTGTAATCGGGCGAGTTTCTACTTTCAGATGCAATAGGAATTTTTTGGTTAGGTCAATCCGTTCGCGAGATATGGGAGTTTGAAGACAAGAAATGGTTGAGAAGGCAAAAAATTTTTCGCAATTCTGCTGTTCCAAACGCTTAACCAGAATGGCCTAGGGAAAAAATACACATACCGTTGTAATCGGGCGAGTTTCTACTTTCAGATGCAACAGGAATTTTTGGGTTACGTCAATCCGCTCGCGAGATATGGGAGTTTGAAGCTAAGAAATGGTTGAGAAGACAACAAATTTTTCGCACTTCTGCTGCTCCAAACGCTTAACCAGAATGGCCTAGGGAAAACATACACATACCGTTGTAATCGGGCGAGTTTCTACTTTCAGATGCAATAGGAATTTTTGGGTTAGGTCAATCCGTTCGCGAGATATGGGAGTTTGAAGGCAAGAAATGGTAGAGAAGGCAAAAAATTTTTCACAATTCTGCTGCTCCAAACGCTTAACCAGAATGGCCTAGGGAAAAAACAAACATACCGTTGTAATCGGTCGAGTTTCTACTTTCGGATGCAATAGGAATTTTTGGGTTAGGTCAATCCGTTCGCGAGATATGGGAGTTTGAAGACAAGAAATGGTTGAGAAGGCAAAAAATTTTTCGCACTTCTGCTGCTCCAAACGCTTAACCAGAATGGCCTAGGGAAAACATACACATACCGTTGTAATCGGGCGAGTTTCTACTTTCAGATGCAATAGGAATTTTTGGGTTAGGTCACTTCGTTCGCGAGATATGGTAGTTTGAAGCCAAGAAATGGTAGAGAAGGCAAAAAATTTTTCACAATTCTGCTGCTCCAAACGCTTAACCAGAATGGCCTAGGGAAAAAATACACATGCCGTTGTAATCGGGCGAGTTTCTACTTTCAGATGCAATAGGAATTTTTTGGTTAGGTCAATCCGTTCGCGAGATATGGGAGTTTGAAGACAAGAAATGGTTGAGAAGGCAAAAAATTTTTCGCAATTCTGCTGCTCCGAACGCTTAACCAGAATGGCCTAGGGAAAAAATACACATACCGTTGTAATCGGGCGAGTTTCTACTTTCAGACGCAGCAGGAAAATCTGGGTTTGGTCAATCCGTTCGCGAGATATAGGAGTCTGAAGCTAAGAAATGGTTGACAAGACAACAAATTTTTCGCACTTCTGCTGCTCCAAACGCTTAACCAGAATGGCCTAGGGAAAAAATACAAATACCGTTGTAATCGGGCGAGTTTCTACTTTCAGATGCAATAGGAATTTTTGGGTTAGGTCAATCCGTTCGCGAGATATGGGAGCTTGAAGCCAAGAAATGGTTGAGAAGGCAAAAAATTTTTCGCAATTCTGCTGCTCCAAACGCTTAACCAGAATGGCCTAGGGAAAAAATACACATACCGTTGTGATCGGGCGAGTTTCTACTTTCAGATGCAATAGGAATTTTTGGGTTAGGTCAATCCGTTCGCGAGATATGGGACTTTGAAGCCAAGAAATGGTTGTGAAGGCAAAAAATTTTTCGCAATTCTGCTGCTCCAAACGCTTAACCAGAATGGCCTAGGGAAAAAATACAAATACCGTTGTAATCGGGCGAGTTTCTACTTTCAGGTGCAATAGGAATTTTTGGGTTAGGTCAATCCGTTCGCGAGATATGGGAGTTTGAAGCCAAGAAATGGTAGAGAAGGCAAAAAATTTTTCGCAATTCTGCTGCTCCAAACGCTTAACCAGAATGGCCTAGGGAAAACATACACATACCGTTGTAATCGGGCGAGTTTCTACTTTCAGATGCAATAGGAATTTTTGGGTTAGGTCAATTCGTTCGCGAGATAAGGTAGTTTGAAGCCAAGAAATGGTAGAGAAGGCAAAAAATTTTTCACAATTCTGCTGCTCCAAACGCTTAACCAGAATGGCCTAGGGAAAAAATACACATACCGTTGTAATCGGTCGAGTTTCTACATTCGGATGCAATAGGAATTTTTGGGTTAGGTCAATCCGTTCGCGAGATATGGGATTTTGAAGCCAAGAAATGGTAGAGAAGGCAAAAAATTTTTCACAATTCTGCTGCTCCAAACGCTTAACCAGAATGGCCTAGGGAAAAAATACACATACCGTTGTAATCGGTCGAGTTTCTACATTCGGATGCAATAGGAATTTTTGGGTTAGGTCAATCCGTTCGCGAGATATGGGAGTTTGAAGCCAAGAAATGGTAGAGAAGGCAAAAAATTTTTCACAATTCTGCTGCTCCAAACGCTTAACCAGAATGGCCTAGGGAAAAAATACACACACCGTTGTAATCGGGCGAGTTTCTACTTTCAGATGCAATAGGAATTTTTTGGTTAGGTCAATCCGTTCGCGAGATATGGGAGTTTGAAGACAAGAAATGGTTGAGAAGGCAAAAAATTTTTCGCAATTCTGCTGCTCCGAACGCTTAACCAGAATGGCCTAGGGAAAAAATACACATACCGTTGTAATCGGGCGAGTTTCTACTTTCAGACGCAGCAGGAAAATCTGGGTTTGGTCAATCCCTTCGCGAGATATAGGAGTCTGAAGCTAAGAAATGGTTGACAAGACAACAAATTTTTCGCACTTCTGCTGCTCCAAACGCTTAACCAGAATGGCCTAGGGAAAAAATACAAATACTGTTGTAATCGGGCGAGTTTCTACTTTCAGATGCAATAGGAATTTTTGGGTTAGGTCAATCCGTTCGCGAGATATGGGAGCTTGAAGCCAAGAAATGGTTGAGAAGGCAAAAAATTTTTCGCAATTCTGCTGCTCCAAACGCTTAACCAGAATGGCCTAGGGAAAACATACACATACCGTTGTAATCGGGCGAGTTTCTACTTTCAGATGCAATAGGAATTTTTGGGTTAGGTCAATTCGTTCGCGAGATATGGTAGTTTGAAGCCAAGAAATGGTAGAGAAGGCAAAAAATTTTTCGCAATTCTGCTGCTCCAAACGCTTAACCAGAATGGCCTAGGGAAAAAATACACATACCGTTGTAATCGGTCGAGTTTCTACATTCGGATGCAATAGGAATTTTTGGGTTAGGTCAATCCGTTCGCGAGATATGGGAGTTTGAAGCCAAGAAATGGTAGAGAAGGCAAAAAATTTTTCACAATTCTGCTGCTCCAAACGCTTAACCAGAATGGCCTAGGGAAAAAATACACACACCGTTGTAAACGGGCGAGTTTCTACTTTCAGATGCAATAGGAATTTTTTGGTTAGGTCAATCCGTTCGCGAGATATGGGAGTTTGAAGACAAGAAATGGTTGAGAAGGCAAAAAATTTTTCGCAATTCTGCTGCTCCGAACGCTTAACCAGAATGGCCTAGGGAAAAAATACACATACCATTGTAATCGGGCGAGTTTCTACTTTCAGACGCAGCAGGAAAATCTGGGTTTGGTCAATCCCTTCGCGAGATATAGGAGTCTGAAGCTAAGAAATGGTTGACAAGACAACAAATTTTTCGCACTTCTGCTGCTCCAAACGCTTAACCAGAATGGCCTAGGGAAAAAATACAAATACCGTTGTAATCGGGCGAGTTTCTACTTTCAGCTGCAATAGGAATTTTTGGGTTAGGTCAATCCGTTCGCGAGATATGGGAGTTTGAAGCCAAGAAATGGTAGAGAAGGCAAAAAATTTTTCGCAATTCTGCTGCTCCAAACGCTTAACCAGAATGGCCTAGGGAAAAAATACACATACCGTTGTGATCGGGCGAGTTTCTACTTTCAGATGCAATAGGAATTTTTGGGTTAGGTCAATTCGTTCGCGACATATGGTAGTTTGAAGCCAAGAAATGGTAGAGAAGGCAAAAAATTTTTCACAATTCTGCTGCTCCAAACGCTTAACCAGAATGGCCTAGGAAAAAAATACACATAACGTTGTAATCGGGCGAGTTTCTACTTTCAGATGCAATAGGAATTTTTGGGTTAGGTCAATCCGTTCGCGAGATATGGGAGTTTGAAGACAAGAAATGGTTGAGAAGGCAAAAAATTTTTCGCAATTCTGCTGCACCGAACACTTAACCAGAATGGCCCAGGGAAAAAATACACATACCGTTGTAATCGGGCGAGTTTCTACTTTCAGACGCAGCAGGAACATCTGGGTTTTGTCAATCCGTTCGCGAGATATAGGAGTTTGAAGCTAAGAAATGGTTGAGAAGACAACAAATTTTTCGCACTTCTGCTGCTCCAAACGCTTAACCAGAATGGCCTAGGGAAAAAATACAAATACCGTTGTAATCGGGCGAGCTTCTACTTTCAGATGCAATAGGAATTTTTGGGTTAGGTCAATCCGTTCGCGAGATATGGGAGTTTGAAGCCAAGAAATGGTAGAGAAGGCAAAAAATTTTTCGCAATTCTGCTGCTCCAAACGCTTAACCATAATGGCCTAGGGACAAAATTCACATACCGTTGTAATCGGGCGAGTTTCTACTTTCAGATGCAATAGGAATTTTTGGGTTAGGTCAATCCGTTCGCGAGATATGGGAGTTTGAAGCCAAGAAATGGTAGAGAAGGCAAAAAATTTTTCACAATTCTGCTGCTACAAACGCTTAACCAGAATGGCCTAGGGAAAAAATACACATACCGTTGTAATCGGGCGAGTTTCTACTTTCAGATGCAATAGGAATTTTTGGGTTAGGTCAATCCGTTCGCGAGATATGGGTGTTTGAAGACAAGAAATGGTTGAGAGGGCAAAAAATTTTTCGCAATTCTGCTGCTCCAAACGCTTAACCAGAATGGCCTAGGGAAAAAATACACATACCGTTGTAATCGGGCGAGTTTCTACTTTCAGACGCAACAGGAATTTTTGGGTTAGGTCAATCCGTTCGCGAGATATGGGAGTTTGAAGCCAAGAAATGGTTGAGAAGGCAACAAATTTTTCGCACTTCTGCTGCTCCAAACGCTTAACCAGAATGGCCTAGGGAAAAAATACACATACCGTTGTAACCGGGCGAGTTTCTACATTCAGACGCAACAGGAATTTTTGGGTTAGGTCAATCCGTTCGCGAGTTATGGGAGTTTGAAGCCAAGAAATGGTTGAGAAGGCAAAAAATTTTTCGCAATTCTGCTGCTCCGAACGCTTAACCAGAATGGCCTAGGGAAAAAATACACATACCGTTGTAATCGGGCGAGTTTCTACTTTCAGACGCAGCAGGAAAATCTGGGTTTGGTCAATCCGTTCGCGAGATATAGGAGTCTGAAGCTAAGAAATGGTTGACAAGACAACAAATTTTTCGCACTTCTGCTGCTCCAAACGCTTAACCAGAATGGCCTAGGGAAAAAATACAAATACCGTTGTAATCGGGCGAGTTTCTACTTTCAGGTGCAATAGGAATTTTTGGGTTAGGTCAATCCGTTCGCGAGATATGGGAGTTTGAAGCCAAGAAATGGTAGAGAAGGCAAAAAATTTTTCGCAATTCTGCTGCTCCAAACGCTTAACCAGAATGGCCTAGGGAAAAAATACACATACCGTTGTGATCGGGCGAGTTTCTACTTTCAGATGCAATAGGAATTTTTGGGTTAGGTCAATCCGTTCGCGAGATATGGGAGTTTGAAGACAAGAAATGGTTGAGAAGGCAAAAAATTTTTCGCAATTCTGCTGCTCCGAACGCTTAACCAGAATGGCCTAGGGAAAAAATACACATAGCGTTGTAATCGTGCGAGTTTCTACTTTCAGACGCAACAGGAATTTTTGGGTTAGGTCAATCCGTTCGCGAGATATGGGAGTTTGAAGACAAGAAGTGGTTGAGAAGGCAAAAAATTTTTCGCAATTCTGCTGTTCCAAACGCTTAACCAGAATGGCCTAGGGAAAAAATACACATACCGTTGTAATCGGGCGAGTTTCTACTTTCAGATGCAACAGGAATTTTTGGGTTACGTCAATCCGTTCGCGAGATATGGGAGTTTGAAGCTAAGAAATGGTTGAGAAGACAACAAATTTTTCGCACTTCTGCAGCTCCAAACGCTTAACCAGAATGGCCTAGGGAAAACATACACATACCGTTGTAATCGGGCGAGTTTCTACTTTCAGATGCAATAGGAATTTTTGGGTTAGGTCAATTCGTTCGCGACATATGGTAGTTTGAAGCCAAGAAATGGTAGAGAAGGCAAAAAATTTTTCACAATTCTGAAGCTCCAAACGCTTAACCAGAATGGCCTAGGGAAAAAATACACATACCGTTGTAATCGGGCGAGTTTCTACTTTCAGATGCAATAGGAATTTTTGGGTTAGGTCAATCCGTTCGCGAGATATGGGAGTTTGAAAACAAGAAATGGTTGAGAAGGCAAAAAATTTTTCGCAATTCTGCTGCACCGAACACTTAACCAGAATGGCCCAGGGAAAAAATACACATACCGTTGTAATCGGGCGAGTTTCTACTTTCAGACGCAGCAGGAACATCTGGGTTTGGTCAATCCGTTCGCGAGATATAGGAGTTTGAAGCTAAGAAATGGTTGAGAAGACAACAAATTTTTCGCACTTCTGCTGCTCCAAACGCTTAACCAGAATGGCCTAGGGAAAAAATACAAATACCGTTGTAATCGGGCGAGCTTCTACTTTCAGATGCAATAGGAATTTTTGGGTTAGGTCAATCCGTTCGCGAGATATGGGAGTTTGAAGCCAAGAAATGGTAGAGAAGGCAAAAAATTTTTCGCAATTCTGCTGCTCCAAACGCTTAACCATAATGGCCTAGGGACAAAATTCACATACCGTTGTAATCGGGCGAGTTTCTACTTTCAGATGCAATAGGAATTTTTGGGTTAGGTCAATCCGTTCGCGAGATATGGGAGTTTGAAGCCAAGAAATGGTAGAGAAGGCAAAAAATTTTTCACAATTCTGCTGCTACAAACGCTTAACCAGAATGGCCTAGGGAAAAAATACACATACCGTTGTAATCGGGCGAGTTTCTACTTTCAGATGCAACAGGAATTTTAGGGTTACGTCAATCCGTTCGCGAGATACGGGAGTTTGAAGCTAAGAAATGGTTGAGAAGACAACAAATTTTTCGCACTTCTGCAGCTCCAAACGCTTAACCAGAATGGCCTAGGGAAAACATACACATACCGTTGTAATCGGGCGAGTTTCTACTTTCAGATGCAATAGGAATTTTTGGGTTAGGTCAATTCGTTCGCGACATATGGTAGTTTGAAGCCAAGAAATGGTAGAGAAGGCAAAAAATTTTTCACAATTCTGCTGCTCCAAACGCTTAACCAGAATGGCCTAGGGAAAAAATACACATACCGTTGTAATCGGGCGAGTTTCTACTTTCAGATGCAATAGGAATTTTTGGGTTAGGTCAATCCGTTCGCGAGATATGGGAGTTTGAAAACAAGAAATGGTTGAGAAGGCAAAAAATTTTTCGCAATTCTGCTGCACCGAACACTTAACCAGAATGGCCCAGGGAAAAAATACACATACCGTTGTAATCGGGCGAGTTTCTACTTTCAGACGCAGCAGGAACATCTGGGTTTGGTCAATCCGTTCGCGAGATATAGGAGTTTGAAGCTAAGAAATGGTTGAGAAGACAACAAATTTTTCGCACTTCTGCTGCTCCAAACGCTTAACCAGAATGGCCTAGGGAAAAAATACAAATACCGTTGTAATCGGGCGAGCTTCTACTTTCAGATGCAATAGGAATTTTTGGGTTAGGTCAATCCGTTCGCGAGATATGGGAGTTTGAAGCCAAGAAATGGTAGAGAAGGCAAAAAATTTTTCGCAATTCTGCTGCTCCAAACGCTTAACCATAATGGCCTAGGGACAAAATTCACATACCGTTGTAATCGGGCGAGTTTCTACTTTCAGATGCAATAGGAATTTTTGGGTTAGGTCAATCCGTTCGCGAGATATGGGAGTTTGAAGCCAAGAAATGGTAGAGAAGGCAAAAAATTTTTCACAATTCTGCTGCTACAAACGCTTAACCAGAATGGCCTAGGGAAAAAATACACATACCGTTGTAATCGGGCGAGTTTCTACTTTCAGATGCAATAGGAATTTTTGGGTTAGGTCAATCCGTTCGCGAGATATGGGTGTTTGAAGACAAGAAATGGTTGAGAAGGCAAAAAATTTTTCGCAATTCTGCTGCTCCAAACGCTTAACCAGAATGGCCTAGGGAAAAATACACATACCGTTGTAATCGGGCGAGTTTCTACTTTCAGACGCAACAGGAATTTTTGGGTTAGGTCAATCCGTTCGCGAGATATGGGAGTTTGAAGCCAAGAAATGGTTGAGAAGGCAACAAATTTTTCGCACTTCTGCTGCTCCAAACGCTTAACCAGAATGGCCTAGGGAAAAAATACACATACCGTTGTAACCGGGCGAGTTTCTACTTTCAGACGCAACAGGAATTTTTGGGTTAGGTCAATCCGTTCGCGAGTTATGGGAGTTTGAAGCTAAGAAATGGTTGAGAAGACAACAAATTTTTCGCACTTCTGCTGCTCCAAACGCTTAACCAGAATGGCCTAGGGAAAACATACACATACCGTTGTAATCGGATGAGTTTCTACTTTCAGATGCAATAGGAATTTTTGGGTTAGGTCAATTCGTTCGCGAGATATGGTAGTTTGAAGCCAAGAAATGGTAGAGAAGGCAAAAAATTTTTCACAATTCTGCTGCAACAAGCGCTTAACCAGAATGGCCTAGGGAAAAAATACACATACCGTTGTAATCGGGCGAGTTTCTACTTTCAGATGCAATAGGAATTTCTTGGTTAGGTCAATCCGTTCGCGAGATATGGGAGTTTGAAGACAAGAAATGGTTGAGAAGGCAAAAAATTTTTCGCAATTCTGCTGCTCCGAACGCTTAACCAGAATGGCCTAGGGAAAAAATACACATACCGTTGTAATCGGGCGAGTTTCTGCTTTCAGACGCAGCAGGAAAATCTGGGTTTGGTCAATCCGTTCGCGAGATATAGGAGTCTGAAGCTAAGAAATGGTTGACAAGACAACAAATTTTTCGCACTTCTGCTGCTCCAAACGCTTAACCAGAATGGCCTAGGGAAAAAATACAAATACCGTTGTAATCGGGCGAGTTTCTACTTTCAGGTGCAATAGGAATTTTTGGGTTAGGTCAATCCGTTCGCGAGATATGGGAGTTTGAAGCCAAGAAATGGTAGAGAAGGCAAAAAATTTTTCGCAATTCTGCTGGTCCAAACGCTTAACCAGAATGGCCTAGGGAAAAAATACACATACCGTTGTGATCGGGCGAGTTTCTACTTTCAGATGCAATAGGAATTTTTGGGTTAGGTCAATCCGTTCGCGAGATATAGGAGCTTGAAGCCAAGAAATGGTTGAGAAGGCAAGAAATTTTTCGCAATTCTGCTGCGCCAAACGCTTAACCAGAATGGCCTAGGGAAAAAATACACATACCGTTGTGATCGGGCGAGTTTCTACTTTCAGATGCAATAGGAATTTTTGGGTTAGGTCAATCCGTTTGCGAGATATGGGAGTTTGAAGACAAGAAATGGTTGAGAAGGCAAAAAATTTTTCGCAATTCTGCTGCTCCGAACGCTTAACCAGAATGGCCTAGGGAAAAAATACACATAGCGTTGTAATCGTGCGAGTTTCTACTTTCAGATGCAATAGGAATTTTTGGGTTAGGTCAATCCGTTCGCGAGATATGGGAGTTTGAAGCCAAGAAATGGTAGAGAAGGCAAAAAATTTTTCGCAATTCTGCTGGTCCAAACGCTTAACCAGAATGGCCTAGGGAAAAAATACACATACCGTTGTGATCGGGCGAGTTTCTACTTTCAGATGCAATAGGAATTTTTGGGTTAGGTCAATCCGTTCGCGAGATGTGGGAGTTTGAAGACAAGAAATGGTTGAGAAGGCAAAAAATTTTTCGCAATTCTGCTGTTCCAAACGCTTAACCAGAATGGCCTAGGGAAAAAATACACATACCGTTGTAATCGGGCGAGTTTCTACTTTCAGATGCAACAGGAATTTTTGGGTTACGTCAATCCGTTCGCGAGATATGGGAGTTTGAAGCTAAGAAAAGGTAGAGAAGACAACAAATTTTTCGCACTTCTGCTGCTCCAAACGCTTAACCAGAATGGCCTAGGGAAAACATACACATACCGTTGTAATCGGGCGAGTTTCTACTTTCAGATGCAATAGGAATTTTTGGGTTAGGTCAATTCGTTCGCGACATATGGTAGTTTGAAGCCAAGAAATGGTAGAGAAGGCAAAAAATTTTTCACTATTCTGCTGCTCCAAACGCTTAACCAGAATGGCCTAGGGAAAAAATACACATACCGTTGTAATCGGGCGAGTTTCTACTTTCAGATGCAATAGGAATTTTTTGGTTAGGTCAATCCGTTCGCGAGATATGGGAGTTTGAAGACAAGAAATGGTTGAGAAGGCAAAAAATTTTTCGCAATTCTGCTGCTCCGAACGCTTAACCAGAATGGCCTAGGGAAAAAATACACATAGCGTTGTAATCGTGCGAGTTTCTACTTTCAGACGCAACAGGAATTTTTGGGTTAGGTCAATCCGTTCGCGAGATGTGGGAGTTTGAAGACAAGAAATGGTTGAGAAGGCAAAAAATTTTTCGCAATTCTGCTGTTCCAAACGCTTAACCAGAATGGCCTAGGGAAAAAATACACATACCGTTGTAATCGGGCGAGTTTCTACTTTCAGATGCAACAGGAATTTTTGGGTTACGTCAATCCGTTCGCGAGATATGGGAGTTTGAAGCTAAGAAAAGGTAGAGAAGACAACAAATTTTTCGCACTTCTGCTGCTCCAAACGCTTAACCAGAATGGCCTAGGGAAAACATACACATACCGTTGTAATCGGGCGAGTTTCTACTTTCAGATGCAATAGGAATTTTTGGGTTAGGTCAATTCGTTCGCGACATATGGTAGTTTGAAGCCAAGAAATGGTAGAGAAGGCAAAAAATTTTTCACTATTCTGCTGCTCCAAACGCTTAACCAGAATGGCCTAGGGAAAAAATACACATACCGTTGTAATCGGGCGAGTTTCTACTTTCAGATGCAATAGGAATTTTTTGGTTAGGTCAATCCGTTCGCGAGATATGGGAGTTTGAAGACAAGAAATGGTTGAGAAGGCAAAAAATTTTTCGCAATTCTGCTGCACCGAACACTTAACCAGAATGGCCCAGGGAAAAAATACACATACCGTTGTAATCGGGCGAGTTTCTACTTTCAGACGCAGCAGGAACATCTGGGTTTGGTCAATCCGTTCGCGAGATATAGGAGTTTGAAGCTAAGAAATGGTTGAGAAGACAACAAATTTTTCGCACTTCTGCTGCTCCAAACGCTTAACCAGAATGGCCTAGGGAAAAAATACAAATACCGTTGTAATCGGGCGAGCTTCTACTTTCAGATGCAATAGGAATTTTTGGGTTAGGTCAATCCGTTCGCGAGATATGGGAGTTTGAAGCCAAGAAATGTTAGAGAAGGCAAAAAATTTTTCGCAATTCTGCTGCTCCAAACGCTTAACCATAATGGCCTAGGGACAAAATTCACATACCGTTGTAATCGGGCGAGTTTCTACTTTCAGATGCAATAGGAATTTTTGGGTTAGGTCAATCCGTTCGCGAGATATGGGAGTTTGAAGCCAAGAAATGGTAGAGAAGGCAAAAAATTTTTCATAATTCCGCTGCTACAAACGCTTAACCAGAATTGCCTAGGGAAAAAATGCACATACCGTTGTAATCGGGCGAGTTTCTACTTTCAGATGCAATAGGAATTTTTGGGTTAGGTCAATCCGTTCGCGAGATATGGGTGTTTGAAGACAAGAAATGGTTGAGAAGGCAAAAAATTTTTCGCAATTCTGCTGCTCCAAACGCTTAACCAGAATGGCCTAGGGAAAAAATACACATACCGTTGTAATCGGGCGAGTTTCTACTTTCAGATGCAATAGGAATTTTTGGGTTAGGTCAATCCGTTCGCGAGATATGGGAGTTTGAAGCCAAGAAATGGTAGAGAAGGCAAAAAATTTTTCACAATTCTGCTGCTACAAACGCTTAACCAGAATGGCCTAGGGAAAAAATACACATACCGTTGTAATCGGGCGAGTTTCTACTTTCAGATGCAATAGGAATTTTTGGGTTAGGTCAATCCGTTCGCGAGATATGGGTGTTTGAAGACAAGAAATGGTTGAGAAGGCAAAAAATTTTTCGCAATTCTGCTGCTCCAAACGCTTAACCAGAATGGCCTAGGGAAAAATACACATACCGTTGTAATCGGGCGAGTTTCTACTTTCAGACGCAACAGGAATTTTTGGGTTAGGTCAATCCGTTCGCGAGATATGGGAGTTTGAAGCCAAGAAATGGTTGAGAAGGCAACAAATTTTTCGCACTTCTGCTGCTCCAAACGCTTAACCAGAATGGCCTAGGGAAAAAATACACATACCGTTGTAACCGGGCGAGTTTCTACTTTCAGACGCAACAGGAATTTTTGGGTTAGGTCAATCCGTTCGCGAGTTATGGGAGTTAGAAGCTAAGAAATGGTTGAGAAGACAACAAATTTTTCGCACTTCTGCTGCTCCAAACGCTTAACCAGAATGGCCTAGGGAAAACATACACATACCGTTGTAATCGGATGAGTTTCTACTTTCAGATGCAATAGGAATTTTTGGGTTAGGTCAATTCGTTCGCGAGATATGGTAGTTTGAAGCCAAGAAATGGTAGAGAAGGCAAAAAATTTTTCACAATTCTGCTGCAACAAGCGCTTAACCAGAATGGCCTAGGGAAAAAATACACATACCGTTGTAATCGGGCGAGTTTCTACTTTCAGATGCAATAGGAATTTCTTGGTTAGGTCAATCCGTTCGCGAGATATGGGAGTTTGAAGACAAGAAATGGTTGAGAAGGCAAAAAATTTTTCGCAATTCTGCTGCTCCGAACGCTTAACCAGAATGGCCTAGGGAAAAAATACACATACCGTTGTAATCGGGCGAGTTTCTACTTTCAGACGCAGCAGGAAAATCTGGGTTTGGTCAATCCGTTCGCGAGATATAGGAGTCTGAAGCTAAGAAATGGTTGACAAGACAACAAATTTTTCGCACTTCTGCTGCTCCAAACGCTTAACCAGAATGGCCTAGGGAAAAAATACAAATACCGTTGTAATCGGGCGAGTTTCTACTTTCAGGTGCAATAGGAATTTTTGGGTTAGGTCAATCCGTTCGCGAGATATGGGAGTTTGAAGCCAAGAAATGGTAGAGAAGGCAAAAAATTTTTCGCAATTCTGCTGGTCCAAACGCTTAACCAGAATGGCCTAGGGAAAAAATACACATACCGTTGTGATCGGGCGAGTTTCTACTTTCAGATGCAATAGGAATTTTTGGGTTAGGTCAATCCGTTCGCGAGATATAGGAGCTTGAAGCCAAGAAATGGTTGAGAAGGCAAGAAATTTTTCGCAATTCTGCTGCTCCAAACGCTTAACCAGAATGGCCTAGGGAAAAAATACACATACCGTTGTGATCGGGCGAGTTTCTACTTTCAGATGCAATAGGAATTTTTGGGTTAGGTCAATCCGTTTGCGAGATATGGGAGTTTGAAGACAAGAAATGGTTGAGAAGGCAAAAAATTTTTCGCAATTCTGCTGCTCCGAACGCTTAACCAGAATGGCCTAGGGAAAAAATACACATAGCGTTGTAATCGTGCGAGTTTCTACTTTCAGACGCAACAGGAATTTTTGGGTTAGGTCAATCCGTTCGCGAGATATGGGAGTTTGAAGACAAGAAATGGTTGAGAAGGCAAAAAATTTTTCGCAATTCTGCTGTTCCAAACGCTTAACCAGAATGGCCTAGGGAAAAAATACACATACCGTTGTAATCGGGCGAGTTTCTACTTTCAGATGCAACAGGAATTTTTGGGTTACGTCAATCCGTTCGCGAGATATGGGAGTTTGAAGCTAAGAAAAGGTAGAGAAGACAACAAATTTTTCGCACTTCTGCTGCTCCAAACGCTTAACCAGAATGGCCTAGGGAAAACATACACATACCGTTGTAATCGGGCGAGTTTCTACTTTCAGATGCAATAGGAATTTTTGGGTTAGGTCAATTCGTTCGCGACATATGGTAGTTTGAAGCCAAGAAATGGTAGAGAAGGCAAAAAATTTTTCACAATTCTGCTGCTCCAAACGCTTAACCAGAATGGCCTAGGGAAAAAATACACATACCGTTGTAATCGGGCGAGTTTCTACTTTCAGATGCAATAGGAATTTTTTGGTTAGGTCAATCCGTTCGCGAGATATGGGAGTTTGAAGACAAGAAATGGTTGAGAAGGCAAAAAATTTTTCGCAATTCTGCTGCTCCGAACGCTTAACCAGAATGGCCTAGGGAAAAAATACACGTACCGTTGTAATCGGGCGAGTTTCTACTTTCAGACGCAGCAGGAAAATCTGGGTTTGGTCAATCCGTTCGCGAGTTATAGGAGTCTGAAGCTAAGAAATGGTTGACAAGACAACAAATTTTTCGCACTTCTGCTGCTCCAAACGCTTAACCAGAATGGCCTAGGGAAAAAATACAAATACCGTTGTAATCGGGCGAGTTTCTACTTTCAGATGCAATAGGAATTTTTGGGTTAGGTCAATCCGTTCGCGAGATATGGGAGTTTGAAGACAAGAAATGGTTGAGAAGGCAAAAAATTTTTCGCAATTCTGCTGCACCGAACACTTAACCAGAATGGCCCAGGGAAAAAATACACATACCGTTGTAATCGGGCGAGTTTCTACTTTCAGACGCAGCAGGAACATCTGGGTTTGGTCAATCCGTTCGCGAGATATAGGAGTTTGAAGCTAAGAAATGGTTGAGAAGACAACAAATTTTTCGCACTTCCGCTGCTCCAAACGCTTAACCAGAATGGCCTAGGGAAAAAATACAAATACCGTTGTAATCGGGCGAGCTTCTACTTTCAGATGCAATAGGAATTTTTGGGTTAGGTCAATCCGTTCGCGAGATATGGGAGTTTGAAGCCAAGAAATGGTAGAGAAGGCAAAAAATTTTTCGCAATTCTGCTGCTCCAAACGCTTAACCATAATGGCCTAGGGACAAAATTCACATACCGTTGTAATCGGGCGAGTTTCTACTTTCAGATGCAATAGGAATTTTTGGGTTAGGTCAATCCGTTCGCGAGATATGGGAGTTTGAAGCCAAGAAATGGTAGAGAAGGCAAAAAATTTTTCATAATTCTGCTGCTACAAACGCTTAACCAGAATGGCCTAGGGAAAAAATACACATAGCGTTGTAATCGTGCGAGTTTCTACTTTCAGACGCAACAGGAATTTTTGGGTTAGGTCAATCCGTTCGCGAGATATGGGAGTTTGAAGACAAGAAATGGTTGAGAAGGCAAAAAATTTTTCGCAATTCTGCTGTTCCAAACGCTTAACCAGAATGGCCTAGGGAAAAAATACACATACCGTTGTAATCGGTCGAGTTTCTACTTTCGGATGCAATAGGAATTTTTGGGTTAGGTCAATCCGTTCGCGAGATATGGGAGTTTGAAGACAAGAAATGGTTGAGAAGGCAAAAAATTTTTCGCAATTCTGCTGCTCCGAACGCTTATCCAGAATGGCCTAGGGAAAAAATACACATACCGTTGTAATCGGGCGAGTTTCTACTTTCAGATGCAATAGGAATTTTTTGGTTAGGTCAATCCGTTCGCGAGATATGGGAGTTTGAAGACAAGAAATGGTTGACAAGACAACAAATTTTTCGCACTTCTGCTGCTCCAAACGCTTAACCAGAATGGCCTAGGGAAAAAATACAAATACCGTTGTAATCGGGCGAGTTTCTACTTTCAGATGCAATAGGAATTTTTGGGTTAGGTCAATCCGTTCGCGAGATATGGGAGTTTGAAGACAAGAAATGGTTGAGAAGGCAAAAAATTTTTCGCAATTCTGCTGCACCGAACACTTAACCAGAATGGCCCAGGGAAAAAATACACATACCGTTGTAATCGGGCGAGTTTCTACTTTCAGACGCAGCAGGAACATCTGGGTTTGGTCAATCCGTTCGCGAGATATAGGAGTTTGAAGCTAAGAAATGGTTGAGAAGACAACAAATTTTTCGCACTTCTGCTGCTCCAAACGCTTAACCAGAATGGCCTAGGGAAAAAATACAAATACCGTTGTAATCGGGCGAGCTTCTACTTTCAGATGCAATAGGAATTTTTGGGTTAGGTCAATCCGTTCGCGAGATATGGGAGTTTGAAGCCAAGAAATGGTAGAGAAGGCAAAAAATTTTTCGCAATTCTGCTGCTCCAAACGCTTAACCATAATGGCCTAGGGACAAAATTCACATACCGTTGTAATCGGGCGAGTTTCTACTTTCAGATGCAATAGGAATTTTTGGGTTAGGTCAATCCGTTCGCGAGATATGGGAGTTTGAAGCCAAGAAATGGTAGAGAAGGCAAAAAATTTTTCATAATTCTGCTGCTACAAACGCTTAACCAGAATGGCCTAGGGAAAAAATACACATACCGTTGTAATCGGGCGAGTTTCTACTTTCAGATGCAATAGGAATTTTTGGGTTAGGTCAATCCGTTCGCGAGATATGGGTGTTTGAAGACAAGAAATGGTTGAGAAGGCAAAAAATTTTTCGCAATTCTGCTGCTCCAAACGCTTAACCAGAATGGCCTAGGGAAAAAATACACATACCGTTGTAATCGGGCGAGTTTCTACTTTCAGATGCAATAGGAATTTTTGGGTTAGGTCAATCCGTTCGCGAGATATGGGAGTTTGAAGCCAAGAAATGGTAGAGAAGGCAAAAAATTTTTCACAATTCTGCTGCTACAAACGCTTAACCAGAATGGCCTAGGGAAAAAATACACATACCGTTGTAATCGGGCGAGTTTCTACTTTCAGATGCAATAGGAATTTTTGGGTTAGGTCAATCCGTTCGCGAGATATGGGTGTTTGAAGACAAGAAATGGTTGAGAAGGCAAAAAATTTTTCGCAATTCTGCTGCTCCAAACGCTTAACCAGAATGGCCTAGGGAAAAATACACATACCGTTGTAATCGGGCGAGTTTCTACTTTCAGACGCAACAGGAATTTTTGGGTTAGGTCAATCCGTTCGCGAGATATGGGAGTTTGAAGCCAAGAAATGGTTGAGAAGGCAACAAATTTTTCGCACTTCTGCGGCTCCAAACGCTTAACCAGAATGGCCTAGGGAAAAAATACACATACCGTTGTAACCGGGCGAGTTTCTACTTTCAGACGCAACAGGAATTTTTGGGTTAGGTCAATCCGTTCGCGAGTTATGGGAGTTTGAAGCTAAGAAATGGTTGAGAAGACAACAAATTTTTCGCACTTCTGCTGCTCCAAACGCTTAACCAGAATGGCCTAGGGAAAACATACACATACCGTTGTAATCGGATGAGTTTCTACTTTCAGATGCAATAGGAATTTTTGGGTTAGGTCAATTCGTTCGCGAGATATGGTAGTTTGAAGCCAAGAAATGGTAGAGAAGGCAAAAAATTTTTCACAATTCTGCTGCAACAAGCGCTTAACCAGAATGGCCTAGGGAAAAAATACACATACCGTTGTAATCGGGCGAGTTTCTACTTTCAGATGCAATAGGAATTTCTTGGTTAGGTCAATCCGTTCGCGAGATATGGGAGTTTGAAGACAAGAAATGGTTGAGAAGGCAAAAAATTTTTCGCAATTCTGCTGCTCCGAACGCTTAACCAGAATGGCCTAGGGAAAAAATACACATACCGTTGTAATCGGGCGAGTTTCTACTTTCAGACGCAGCAGGAAACTCTGGGTTTGGTCAATCCGTTCGCGAGATATAGGAGTCTGAAGCTAAGAAATGGTTGACAAGACAACAAATTTTTCGCACTTCTGCTGCTCCAAACGCTTAACCAGAATGGCCTAGGGAAAAAATACAAATACCGTTGTAATCGGGCGAGTTTCTACTTTCAGGTGCAATAGGAATTTTTGGGTTAGGTCAATCCGTTCGCGAGATATGGGAGTTTGAAGCCAAGAAATGGTAGAGAAGGCAAAAAATTTTTCGCAATTCTGCTGGTCCAAACGCTTAACCAGAATGGCCTAGGGAAAAAATACACATACCGTTGTGATCGGGCGAGTTTCTACTTTCAGATGCAATAGGAATTTTTGGGTTAGGTCAATCCGTTCGCGAGATATGGGAGCTTGAAGCCAAGAAATGGTTGAGAAGGCAAGAAATTTTTCGCAATTCTGCTGCTCCAAACGCCTAACCAGAATGGCCTAGGGAAAAAATACACATACCGTTGTGATCGGGCGAGTTTCTACTTTCAGATGCAATAGGAATTTTTGGGTTAGGTCAATCCGTTTGCGAGATATGGGAGTTTGAAGACAAGAAATGGTTGAGAAGGCAAAAAATTTTTCGCAATTCTGCTGCTCCGAAAGCTTAACCAGAATGGCCTAGGGAAAAAATACACATAGCGTTGTAATCGTGCGAGTTTCTACTTTCAGACGCAACAGGAATTTTTGGGTTAGGTCAATCCGTTCGCGAGATATGGGAGTTTGAAGACAAGAAATGGTTGAGAAGGCAATAAATTTTTCGCAATTCTGCTGTTCCAAACGCTTAACCAGAATGGCCTAGGGAAAAAATACACATACCGTTGTAATCGGGCGAGTTTCTACTTTCAGACGCAGCAGGAAAATCTGGGTTTGGTCAATCCGTTCGCGAGTTATAGGAGTCTGAAGCTAAGAAATGGTTGACAAGACAACAAATTTTTCGCACTTCTGCTGCTCCAAACGCTTAACCAGAATGGCCTAGGGAAAAAATACAAATACCGTTGTAATCGGGCGAGTTTCTACTTTCAGATGCAATAGGAATTTTTGGGTTAGGTCAATCCGTTCGCGAGATATGGGAGTTTGAAAACAAGAAATGGTTGAGAAGGCAAAAAATTTTTCGCAATTCTGCTGCACCGAACACTTAACCAGAATGGCCCAGGGAAAAAATACACATACCGTTGTAATCGGGCGAGTTTCTACTTTCAGACGCAGCAGGAACATCTGGGTTTGGTCAATCCGTTCGCGAGATATAGGAGTTTGAAGCTAAGAAATGGTTGAGAAGACAACAAATTTTTCGCACTTCTGCTGCTCCAAACGCTTAACCAGAATGGCCTAGGGAAAAAATACAAATACCGTTGTAATCGGGCGAGCTTCTACTTTCAGATGCAATAGGAATTTTTGGGTTAGGTCAATCCGTTCGCGAGATATGGGAGTTTGAAGCCAAGAAATGGTAGAGAAGGCAAAAAATTTTTCGCAATTCTGCTGCTCCAAACGCTTAACCATAATGGCCTAGGGACAAAATTCACATACCGTTGTAATCGGGCGAGTTTCTACTTTCAGATGCAATAGGAATTTTTGGGTTAGGTCAATCCGTTCGCGAGATATGGGAGTTTGAAGCCAAGAAATGGTAGAGAAGGCAAAAAATTTTTCATAATTCTGCTGCTACAAACGCTTAACCAGAATGGCCTAGGGAAAAAATACACATACCGTTGTAATCGGGCGAGTTTCTACTTTCAGATGCAATAAGAATTTTTGGGTTAGGTCAATCCGTTCGCGAGATATGGGTGTTTGAAGACAAGAAATGGTTGAGAAGGCAAAAAATTTTTCGCAATTCTGCTGCTCCAAACGCTTAACCAGAATGGCCTAGGGAAAAAATACACATACCGTTGTAATCGGGAGAGTTTCTACTTTCAGACGCAACAGGAATTTTTGGGTTAGGTCAATCCGTTCGCGAGATTTGGGAGTTTGAAGCCAAGAAATGGTTGAGAAGGCAACAAATTTTTCGCACTTCTGCTGCTCCAAACGCTTAACCAGAATGGCCTAGGGAAAAAATACACATACCGTTGTAACCGGGCGAGTTTCTACTTTCAGACGCAACAGGAATTTTTGGGTTAGGTCAATCCGTTCGCGAGTTATGGGAGTTTGAAGCCAAGAAATGGTTGAGAAGGCAAAAAATTTTTCGCAATTCTGCTGCTCCAAACGCTTAACCAGAATGGCCTAGGGAAAAAATACACATAGCGTTGTAATCGTGCGAGTTTCCACTTTCAGACGCAACAGGAATTTTTGGGTTAGGTCAATCCGTTCGCGAGATATGGGAGTTTGAAGACAAGAAATGGTTGAGAAGCCAAAAAATTTTTCGCAATTCTGCTGCTCCGAACGCTTAACCAGAATGGCCTAGGGAAAAAATACACCTAGCGTTGTAATCGTGCGAGTTTCTACTTTCAGACGCAACAGGAATTTTTGGGTTAGGTCAATCCGTTCGCGAGATATGGGAGATTTAAGCCAAGAAATGGTTGAGAAAGCAAAAAATTTTTCGCAATTCTGCTGCTCCAAACGCTTAACCAGAATGGCCTAGGGAAAAAATACACATACCGTTGTAATCGGGCGAGTTTCTACTTTCAGATGCAATAGGAATTTTTGGGTTAGGTCAATCCGTTCGCGAGATATGGGAGGTTGAAGACAAGAAATGGTTGAGAAGGCAAAAAATTTTTCGCAATTCTGCTGTTCCAAACGCTTAACCAGAATGGCCTAGGGAAAAAATACACATACCGTTGTAATCGGGTGAGTTTCTACTTTCAGATGCAACAGGAATTTTTGGGTTACGTCAATCCGTTCGCGAGATATGGGAGTTTGAAGCTAAGAAATGGTTGAGAAGGCAAAAAATTTTTCACAATTCTGCTGCTCCAAACGCTTAACCAGAATGGCCTAGGGAAAAAATACACATGCCGTTGTAATCGGGCGAGTTTCTACTTTCAGATGCAATAGGAATTTTTGGGTTAGGTCAATTCGTTCGCGAGATATGGTAGTTTGAAGCCAAGAAATGGTAGAGAAGGCAAAAAATTTTTCACAATTCTGCTGCAACAAGCGCTTAACCAGAATGGCCTAGGGAAAAAATACACATACCGTTGTAATCGGGCGAGTTTCTACTTTCAGATGCAATAGGAATTTCTTGGTTAGGTCAATCCGTTCGCGAGATATGGGAGTTTGAAGACAAGAAATGGTTGAGAAGGCAAAAAATTTTTCGCAATTCTGCTGCTCCGAACGCTTAACCAGAATGGCCTAGGGAAAAAATACACATACCGTTGTAATCGGGCGAGTTTCTACTTTCAGACGCAGCAGGAAAATCTGGGTTTGGTCAATCCGTTCGCGAGATATAGGAGTCTGAAGCTAAGAAATGGTTGACAAGACAACAAATTTTTCGCACTTCTGCTGCTCCAAACGCTTAACCAGAATGGCCTAGGGAAAAAATACAAATACCGTTGTAATCGGGCGAGTTTCTACTTTCAGGTGCAATAGGAATTTTTGGGTTAGGTCAATCCGTTCGCGAGATATGGGAGTTTGAAGCCAAGAAATGGTAGAGAAGGCAAAAAATTTTTCGCAATTCTGCTGGTCCAAACGCTTAACCAGAATGGCCTAGGGAAAAAATACACATACCGTTGTGATCGGGCGAGTTTCTACTTTCAGATGCAATAGGAATTTTTGGGTTAGGTCAATCCGTTCGCGAGATATAGGAGCTTGAAGCCAAGAAATGGTTGAGAAGGCAAGAAATTTTTCGCAATTCTGCTGCTCCAAACGCTTAACCAGAATGGCCTAGGGAAAAAATACACATACCGTTGTGATCGGGCGAGTTTCTACTTTCAGATGCAATAGGAATTTTTGGGTTAGGTCAATCCGTTCGCGAGATATGGGAGTTTGAAGACAAGAAATGGTTGAGAAGGCAAAAAATTTTTCGCAATTCTGCTGCTCCGAACGCTTAACCAGAATGGCCTAGGGAAAAAATACACATACCGTTGTAATCGGGCGAGTTTCTACTTTCAGACGCAGCAGGAAAATCTGGGTTTGGTCAATCCGTTCGCGAGATATAGGAGTCTGAAGCTAAGACATGGTTGACAAGACAACAAATTTTTCGCACTTCTGCTGCTCCAAACGCTTAACCAGAATGGCCTAGGGAAAAAATACAAATACCGTTGTAATCGGGCGAGTTTCTACTTTCAGGTGCAATAGGAATTTTTGGGTTAGGTCAATCCGTTCGCGAGATATGGGAGTTTGAAGCCAAGAAATGGTAGAGAAGGCAAAAAATTTTTCGCAATTCTGCTGGTCCAAACGCTTAACCAGAATGGCCTAGGGAAAAAATACACATACCGTTGTGATCGGGCGAGTTTCTACTTTCAGATGCAATAGGAATTTTTGGGTTAGGTCAATCCGTTCGCGAGATATAGGAGCTTGAAGCCAAGAAATGGTTGAGAAGGCAAGAAATTTTTCGCAATTCTGCTGCTCCAAACGCTTAACCAGAATGGCCTAGGGAAAAAATACACATACCGTTGTGATCGGGCGAGTTTCTACTTTCAGATGCAATAGGAATTTTTGTGTTAGGTCAATCCGTTTGCGAGATATGGGAGTTTGAAGACAAGAAATGGTTGAGAAGGCAAAAAATTTTTCGCAATTCTGCTGCTCCGAACGCTTAACCAGAATGGCCTAGGGAAAAAATACACATAGCGTTGTAATCGTGCGAGTTTCTACTTTCAGACGCAACAGGAATTTTTGGGTTAGGTCAATCCGTTCGCGAGATATGGGAGTTTGAAGACAAGAAATGGTTGAGAAGGCAAAAAATTTTTCGCAATTCTGCTGTTCCAAACGCTTAACCAGAATGGCCTAGGGAAAAAATACACATACCGTTGTAATCGGGCGAGTTTCTACTTTCAGATGCAACAGGAATTTTTGGGTTACGTCAATCCGTTCGCGAGATATGGGAGTTTGAAGCTAAGAAAAGGTAGAGAAGACAACAAATTTTTCGCACTTCTGCTGCTCCAAACGCTTAACCAGAATGGCCTAGGGAAAACATACACATACCGTTGTAATCGGGCGAGTTTCTACTTTCAGATGCAATAGGAATTTTTGGGTTAGGTCAATTCGTTCGCGACATATGGTAGTTTGAAGCCAAGAAATGGTAGAGAAGGCAAAAAATTTTTCACAATTCTGCTGCTCCAAACGCTTAACCAGAATGGCCTAGGGAAAAAATACACATACCGTTGTAATCGGGCGAGTTTCTACTTTCAGATGCAATAGGAATTTTTTGGTTAGGTCAATCCGTTCGCGAGATATGGGAGTTTGAAGACAAGAAATGGTTGAGAAGGCAAAAAATTTTTCGCAATTCTGCTGCTCCGAACGCTTAACCAGAATGGCCTAGGGAAAAAATACACGTACCGTTGTAATCGGGCGAGTTTCTACTTTCAGACGCAGCAGGAAAATCTGGGTTTGGTCAATCCGTTCGCGAGTTATAGGAGTCTGAAGCTAAGAAATGGTTGACAAGACAACAAATTTTTCGCACTTCTGCTGCTCCAAACGCTTAACCAGAATGGCCTAGGGAAAAAATACAAATACCGTTGTAATCGGGCGAGTTTCTACTTTCAGATGCAATAGGAATTTTTGGGTTAGGTCAATCCGTTCGCGAGATATGGGAGTTTGAAGACAAGAAATGGTTGAGAAGGCAAAAAATTTTTCGCAATTCTGCTGCACCGAACACTTAACCAGAATGGCCCAGGGAAAAAATACACATACCGTTGTAATCGGGCGAGTTTCTACTTTCAGACGCAGCAGGAACATCTGGGTTTGGTCAATCCGTTCGCGAGATATAGGAGTTTGAAGCTAAGAAATGGTTGAGAAGACAACAAATTTTTCGCACTTCTGCTGCTCCAAACGCTTAACCAGAATGGCCTAGGGAAAAAATACAAATACCGTTGTAATCGGGCGAGCTTCTACTTTCAGATGCAATAGGAATTTTTGGGTTAGGTCAATCCGTTCGCGAGATATGGGAGTTTGAAGCCAAGAAATGGTAGAGAAGGCAAAAAATTTTTCGCAATTCTGCTGCTCCAAACGCTTAACCATAATGGCCTAGGGACAAAATTCACATACCGTTCTAATCGGGCGAGTTTCTACTTTCAGATGCAATAGGAATTTTTGGGTTAGGTCAATCCGTTCGCGAGATATGGGAGTTTGAAGCCAAGAAATGGTAGAGAAGGCAAAAAATTTTTCATAATTCTGCTGCTACAAACGCTTAACCAGAATGGCCTAGGGAAAAAATACACATAGCGTTGTAATCGTGCGAGTTTCTACTTTCAGACGCAACAGGAATTTTTGGGTTAGGTCAATCCGTTCGCGAGATATGGGAGTTTGAAGACAAGAAATGGTTGAGAAGGCAAAAAATTTTTCGCAATTCTGCTGTTCCAAACGCTTAACCAGAATGGCCTAGGGAAAAAATACACATACCGTTGTAATCGGGCGAGTTTCTACTTTCAGATGCAACAGGAATTTTTGGGTTACGTCAATCCGTTCGCGAGATATGGGAGTTTGAAGCTAAGAAAAGGTAGAGAAGACAACAAATTTTTCGCACTTCTGCTGCTCCAAACGCTTAACCAGAATGGCCTAGGGAAAACATACACATACCGTTGTAATCGGGCGAGTTTCTACTTTCAGATGCAATAGGAATTTTTGGGTTAGGTCAATTCGTTCGCGACATATGGTAGTTTGAAGCCAAGAAATGGTAGAGAAGGCAAAAAATTTTTCACAATTCTGCTGCTCCAAACGCTTAACCAGAATGGCCTAGGGAAAAAATACACATACCGTTGTAATCGGGCGAGTTTCTACTTTCAGATGCAATAGGAATTTTTTGGTTAGGTCAATCCGTTCGCGAGATATGGGAGTTTGAAGACAAGAAATGGTTGAGAAGGCAAAAAATTTTTCGCAATTCTGCTGCTCCGAACGCTTAACCAGAATGGCCTAGGGAAAAAATACACGTACCGTTGTAATCGGGCGAGTTTCTACTTTCAGACGCAGCAGGAAAATCTGGGTTTGGTCAATCCGTTCGCGAGTTATAGGAGTCTGAAGCTAAGAAATGGTTGACAAGACAACAAATTTTTCGCACTTCTGCTGCTCCAAACGCTTAACCAGAATGGCCTAGGGAAAAAATACAAATACCGTTGTAATCGGGCGAGTTTTCTACTTTCAGATGCAATAGGAATTTTTGGGTTAGGTCAATCCGTTCGCGAGATATGGGAGTTTGAAGACAAGAAATGGTTGAGAAGGCAAAAAATTTTTCGCAATTCTGCTGCACCGAACACTTAACCAGAATGGCCCAGGGAAAAAATACACATACCGTTGTAATCGGGCGAGTTTCTACTTTCAGACGCAGCAGGAACATCTGGGTTTGGTCAATCCGTTCGCGAGATATAGGAGTTTGAAGCTAAGAAATGGTTGAGAAGACAACAAATTTTCGCACTTCTGCTGCTCCAAACGCTTAACCAGAATGGCCTAGGGAAAAAATACAAATACCGTTGTAATCGGGCGAGCTTCTACTTTCAGATGCAATAGGAATTTTTGGGTTAGGTCAATCCGTTCGCGAGATATGGGAGTTTGAAGCCAAGAAATGGTAGAGAAGGCAAAAAATTTTTCATAATTCTGCTGCTACAAACGCTTAACCAGAATGGCCTAGGGAAAAAATACACATACCGTTGTAATCGGGCGAGTTTCTACTTTCAGATGCAATAGGAATTTTTGGGTTAGGTCAATCCGTTCGCGAGATATGGGTGTTTGAAGACAAGAAATGGTTGAGAAGGCAAAAAATTTTTCGCAATTCTGCTGCTCCAAACGCTTAACCAGAATGGCCTAGGGAAAAAATACACATACCGTTGTAATCGGGCGAGTTTCTACTTTCAGATGCAATAGGAATTTTTGGGTTAGGTCAATCCGTTCGCGAGATATGGGAGTTTGAAGCCAAGAAATGGTAGAGAAGGCAAAAAATTTTTCACAATTCTGCTGCTACAAACGCTTAACCAGAATGGCCTAGGGAAAAAATACACATACCGTTGTAATCGGGCGAGTTTCTACTTTCAGATGCAATAGGAATTTTTGGGTTAGGTCAATCCGTTCGCGAGATATGGGTGTTTGAAGACAAGAAATGGTTGAGAAGGCAAAAAATTTTTCGCAATTCTGCTGCTCCAAACGCTTAACCAGAATGGCCTAGGGAAAAATACACATACCGTTGTAATCGGGCGAGTTTCTATTTTCAGACGCAACAGGAATTTTTGGGTTAGGTCAATCCGTTCGCGAGATATGGGAGTTTGAAGCCAAGAAATGGTTGAGAAGGCAACAAATTTTTCGCACTTCTGCGGCTCCAAACGCTTAACCAGAATGGCCTAGGGAAAAAATACACATACCGTTGTAACCGGGCGAGTTTCTACTTTCAGACGCAACAGGAATTTTTGGGTTAGGTCAATCCGTTCGCGAGTTATGGGAGTTTGAAGCTAAGAAATGGTTGAGAAGACAACAAATTTTTCACAATTCTGCTGCTCCAAACGCTTAACCAGAATGGCCTAGGGAAAACATACACATACCGTTGTAATCGGATGAGTTTCTACTTTCAGATGCAATAGGAATTTTTGGGTTAGGTCAATTCGTTCGCGAGATATGGTAGTTTGAAGCCAAGAAATGGTAGAGAAGGCAAAAAATTTTTCACAATTCTGCTGCAACAAGCGCTTAACCAGAATGGCCTAGGGAAAAAATACACATACCGTTGTAATCGGGCGAGTTTCTACTTTCAGATGCAATAGGAATTTCTTGGTTAGGTCAATCCGTTCGCGAGATATGGGAGTTTGAAGACAAGAAATGGTTGAGAAGGCAAAAAATTTTTCGCAATTCTGCTGCTCCGAACGCTTAACCAGAATGGCCTAGGGAAAAAATACACATACCGTTGTAATCGGGCGAGTTTCTACTTTCAGACGCAGCCAGGAAACTCTGGGTTTGGTCAATCCGTTCGCGAGATATAGGAGTCTGAAGCTAAGAAATGGTTGACAAGACAACAAATTTTTCGCACTTCTGCTGCTCCAAACGCTTAACCAGAATGGCCTAGGGAAAAAATACAAATACCGTTGTAATCGGGCGAGTTTCTACTTTCAGGTGCAATAGAATTTTTGGGTTAGGTCAATCCGTTCGCGAGATATGGGAGTTTGAAGCCAAGAAATGGTAGAGAAGGCAAAAAATTTTTCGCAATTCTGCTGGTCCAAACGCTTAACCAGAATGGCCTAGGGAAAAAATACACATACCGTTGTGATCGGGCGAGTTTCTACTTTCAGATGCAATAGGAATTTTTGGGTTAGGTCAATTCGTTCGCGACATATGGTAGTTTGAAGCCAAGAAATGGTAGAGAAGGCAAAAAATTTTTCACAATTCTGCTGCTCCAAACGCTTAACCAGAATGGCCTAGGGAAAAAATACACATACCGTTGTGATCGGGCGAGTTTCTACTTTCAGATGCAATAGGAATTTTTGGGTTAGGTCAATCCGTTTGCGAGATATGGGAGTTTGAAGACAAGAAATGGTTGAGAAGGCAAAAAATTTTTCGCAATTCTGCTGCTCCGAAAGCTTAACCAGAATGGCCTAGGGAAAAAATACACATAGCGTTGTAATCGTGCGAGTTTCTACTTTCAGACGCAACAGGAATTTTTGGGTTAGGTCAATCCGTTCGCGAGATATGGGAGTTTGAAGACAAGAAATGGTTGAGAAGGCAAAAAATTTTTCGCAATTCTGCTGTTCCAAACGCTTAACCAGAATGGCCTAGGGAAAAAATACACATACCGTTGTAATCGGGCGAGTTTCTACTTTCAGACGCAGCAGGAAAATCTGGGTTTGGTCAATCCGTTCGCGAGTTATAGGAGTCTGAAGCTAAGAAATGGTTGACAAGACAACAAATTTTTCGCACTTCTGCTGCTCCAAACGCTTAACCAGAATGGCCTAGGGAAAAAATACAAATACCGTTGTAATCGGGCGAGTTTCTACTTTCAGATGCAATAGGAATTTTTGGGTTAGGTCAATCCGTTCGCGAGATATGGGAGTTTGAAGACAAGAAATGGTTGAGAAGGCAAAAAATTTTTCGCAATTCTGCTGCACCGAACACTTAACCAGAATGGCCCAGGGAAAAAATACACATACCGTTGTAATCGGGCGAGTTTCTACTTTCAGACGCAGCAGGAACATCTGGGTTTGGTCAATCCGTTCGCGAGATATAGGAGTTTGAAGCTAAGAAATGGTTGAGAAGACAACAAATTTTTCGCACTTCTGCTGCTCCAAACGCTTAACCAGAATGGCCTAGGGAAAAAATACAAATACCGTTGTAATCGGGCGAGCTTCTACTTTCAGATGCAATAGGAATTTTTGGGTTAGGTCAATCCGTTCGCGAGATATGGGAGTTTGAAGCCAAGAAATGGTAGAGAAGGCAAAAAATTTTCGCAATTCTGCTGCTCCAAACGCTTAACCATAATGGCCTAGGGACAAAATTCACATACCGTTGTAATCGGGCGAGTTTCTACTTTCAGATGCAATAGGAATTTTTGGGTTAGGTCAATCCGTTCGCGAGATATGGGAGTTTGAAGCCAAGAAATGGTAGAGAAGGCAAAAAATTTTTCATAATTCTGCTGCTACAAACGCTTAACCAGAATGGCCTAGGGAAAAAATACACATACCGTTGTAATCGGGCGAGTTTCTACTTTCAGATGCAATAAGAATTTTTGGGTTAGGTCAATCCGTTCGCGAGATATGGGTGTTTGAAGACAAGAAATGGTTGAGAAGGCAAAAAATTTTTCGCAATTCTGCTGCTCCAAACGCTTAACCAAAATGGCCTAGGGAAAAAATACACATACCGTTGTAATCGGGAGAGTTTCTACTTTCAGACGCAACAGGAATTTTTGGGTTAGGTCAATCCGTTCGCGAGATATGGGAGTTTGAAGCCAAGAAATGGTTGAGAAGGCAACAAATTTTTCGCAATTCTGCTGCTCCAAACGCTTAACCATAATGGCCTAGGGACAAAATTCACATACCGTTGTAACCGGGCGAGTTTCTACTTTCAGACGCAACAGGAATTTTTGGGTTAGGTCAATCCGTTCGCGAGTTATGGGAGTTTGAAGCCAAGAAATGGTTGAGAAGGCAAAAAATTTTTCGCAATTCTGCTGCTCCAAACGCTTAACCAGAATGGCCTAGGGAAAAAATACACATACCGTTGTAATCGGGCGAGTTTCTACTTTCAGATGCAATAGGAATTTTTGGGTTAGGTCAATCCGTTCGCGAGATATGGGAGGTTGAAGACAAGAAATGGTTGAGAAGGCAAAAAATTTTTCGCAATTCTGCTGTTCCAAACGCTTAACCAGAATGGCCTAGGGAAAAAATACACATACCGTTGTAATCGGGTGAGTTTCTACTTTCAGATGCAACAGGAATTTTTGGGTTACGTCAATCCGTTCGCGAGATATGGGAGTTTGAAGCTAAGAAATGGTTGAGAAGGCAAAAAATTTTTCACAATTCTGCTGCTCCAAACGCTTAACCAGAATGGCCTAGGGAAAAAATACACATGCCGTTGTAATCGGGCGAGTTTCTACTTTCAGATGCAATAGGAATTTTTTGGTTAGGTCAATCCGTTCGCGAGATATGGGAGTTTGAAGACAAGAAATGGTTGAGAAGGCAAAAAATTTTTCGCAATTCTGCTGCTCCGAACGCTTAACCAGAATGGCCTAGGGAAAAAATACACATACCGTTGTAATCGGGCGAGTTTCTACTTTCAGACGCAGCAGGAAAATCTGGGTTTGTTCAATCCGTTCGCGAGATATAGGAGTCTGAAGCTAAGAAATGGTTGACAAGACAACAAATTTTTCGCACTTCTGCTGCTCCAAACGCTTAACCAGAATGGCCTAGGGAAAAAATACAAATACCGTTGTAATCGGGCGATTTTCTACTTTCAGATGCAATAGGAATTTTTGGGTTAGGTCAATCCGTTCGCGAGATATGGGAGCTTGAAGCCAAGAAATGGTTGAGAAGGCAAAAAATTTTTCGCAATTCTGCTGCTCCAAACGCTTAACCAGAATGGCCGAGGGAAAAAATACACATACCGTTGTAATCGGTTGAGTTTCTACTTTCAGATGCCATAGGAATTTTTGGGTTAGGTCAATCCGTTCGCGAGATATGGGAGTTTGAAGCCAAGAAATGGTTGAGAAGGCAAGAAATTTTTCGCAATTCTGCTGCTCCAAACGCTTAACCAGAATGGCCTAGGGAAAAAATACACATACCGTTGTGATCGGGCGAGTTTCTACTTTCAGATGCAATAGGAATTTTTGGGTTAGGTCAATCCGTTCGCGAGATATGGGAGTTTGAAGACAAGAAATGGTTGAGAAGGCAAAAAATTTTTCGCAATTCTGCTGCTCCGAACGCTTAACCAGAATGGCCTAGGGAAAAAATACACATACCGTTGTAATCGGGCGAGTTTCTACTTTCAGACGCAGCAGGAAAATCTGGGTTTGGTCAATCCGTTCGCGAGATATAGGAGTCTGAAGCTAAGAAATGGTTGACAAGACAACAAATTTTTCGCACTTCTGCTGCTCCAAACGCTTAACCAGAATGGCCTAGGGAAAAAATACAAATACCGTTGTAATCGGGCGAGTTTCTACTTTCAGGTGCAATAGGAATTTTTGGGTTAGGTCAATCCGTTCGCGAGATATGGGAGTTTGAAGCCAAGAAATGGTAGAGAAGGCAAAAAATTTTTCGCAATTCTGCTGGTCCAAACGCTTAACCAGAATGGCCTAGGGAAAAAATACACATACCGTTGTGATCGGGCGAGTTTCTACTTTCAGATGCAATAGGAATTTTTGGGTTAGGTCAATCCGTTCGCGAGATATAGGAGCTTGAAGCCAAGAAATGGTTGAGAAGGCAAGAAATTTTTCGCAATTCTGCTGCTCCAAACGCTTAACCAGAATGGCCTAGGGAAAAAATACACATACCGTTGTGATCGGGCGAGTTTCTACTTTCAGATGCAATAGGAATTTTTGGGTTAGGTCAATCCGTTTGCGAGATATGGGAGTTTGAAGACAAGAAATGGTTGAGAAGGCAAAAAATTTTTCGCAATTCTGCTGCTCCGAACGCTTAACCAGAATGGCCTAGGGAAAAAATACACATAGCGTTGTAATCGTGCGAGTTTCTACTTTCAGACGCAACAGGAATTTTGGGTTAGGTCAATCCGTTCGCGAGATATGGGAGTTTGAAGACAAGAAATGGTTGAGAAGGCAAAAAATTTTTCGCAATTCTGCTGTTCCAAACGCTTAACCAGAATGGCCTAGGGAAAAAATACACATACCGTTGTAATCGGGCGAGTTTCTACTTTCAGATGCAACAGGAATTTTTGGGTTACGTCAATCCGTTCGCGAGATATGGGAGTTTGAAGCTAAGAAAAGGTAGAGAAGACAACAAATTTTTCGCACTTCTGCTGCTCCAAACGCTTAACCAGAATGGCCTAGGGAAAACATACACATACCGTTGTAATCGGGCGAGTTTCTACTTTCAGATGCAATAGGAATTTTTGGGTTAGGTCAATTCGTTCGCGACATATGGTAGTTTGAAGCCAAGAAATGGTAGAGAAGGCAAAAAATTTTTCACAATTCTGCTGCTCCAAACGCTTAACCAGAATGGCCTAGGGAAAAAATACACATACCGTTGTAATCGGGCGAGTTTCTACTTTCAGATGCAATAGGAATTTTTTGGTTAGGTCAATCCGTTCGCGAGATATGGGAGTTTGAAGACAAGAAATGGTTGAGAAGGCAAAAAATTTTTCGCAATTCTGCTGCTCCGAACGCTTAACCAGAATGGCCTAGGGAAAAAATACACGTACCGTTGTAATCGGGCGAGTTTCTACTTTCAGACGCAGCAGGAAAATCTGGGTTTGGTCAATCCGTTCGCGAGTTATAGGAGTCTGAAGCTAAGAAATGGTTGACAAGACAACAAATTTTTCGCACTTCTGCTGCTCCAAACGCTTAACCAGAATGGCCTAGGGAAAAAATACAAATACCGTTGTAATCGGGCGAGTTTCTACTTTCAGATGCAATAGGAATTTTTGGGTTAGGTCAATCCGTTCGCGAGATATGGGAGTTTGAAGACAAGAAATGGTTGAGAAGGCAAAAAATTTTTCGCAATTCTGCTGCACCGAACACTTAACCAGAATGGCCCAGGGAAAAAATACACATACCGTTGTAATCGGGCGAGTTTCTACTTTCAGACGCAGCAGGAACATCTGGGTTTGGTCAATCCGTTCGCGAGATATAGGAGTTTGAAGCTAAGAAATGGTTGAGAAGACAACAAATTTTTCGCACTTCTGCTGCTCCAAACGCTTAACCAGAATGGCCTAGGGAAAAAATACAAATACCGTTGTAATCGGGCGAGCTTCTACTTTCAGATGCAATAGGAATTTTTGGGTTAGGTCAATCCGTTCGCGAGATATGGGAGTTTGAAGCCAAGAAATGGTAGAGAAGGCAAAAAATTTTTCGCAATTCTGCTGCTCCAAACGCTTAACCATAATGGCCTAGGGACAAAATTCACATACCGTTCTAATCGGGCGAGTTTCTACTTTCAGATGCAATAGGAATTTTTGGGTTAGGTCAATCCGTTCGCGAGATATGGGAGTTTGAAGCCAAGAAATGGTAGAGAAGGCAAAAAATTTTTCATAATTCTGCTGCTACAAACGCTTAACCAGAATGGCCTAGGGAAAAAATACACATAGCGTTGTAATCGTGCGAGTTTCTACTTTCAGACGCAACAGGAATTTTTGGGTTAGGTCAATCCGTTCGCGAGATATGGGAGTTTGAAGACAAGAAATGGTTGAGAAGGCAAAAAATTTTTCGCAATTCTGCTGTTCCAAACGCTTAACCAGAATGGCCTAGGGAAAAAATACACATACCGTTGTAATCGGGCGAGTTTCTACTTTCAGATGCAACAGGAATTTTTGGGTTACGTCAATCCGTTCGCGAGATATGGGAGTTTGAAGCTAAGAAAAGGTAGAGAAGACAACAAATTTTTCGCACTTCTGCTGCTCCAAACGCTTAACCAGAATGGCCTAGGGAAAACATACACATACCGTTGTAATCGGGCGAGTTTCTACTTTCAGATGCAATAGGAATTTTTGGGTTAGGTCAATTCGTTCGCGACATATGGTAGTTTGAAGCCAAGAAATGGTAGAGAAGGCAAAAAATTTTTCACAATTCTGCTGCTCCAAACGCTTAACCAGAATGGCCTAGGGAAAAAATACACATACCGTTGTAATCGGGCGAGTTTCTACTTTCAGATGCAATAGGAATTTTTTGGTTAGGTCAATCCGTTCGCGAGATATGGGAGTTTGAAGACAAGAAATGGTTGAGAAGGCAAAAAATTTTTCGCAATTCTGCTGCTCCGAACGCTTAACCAGAATGGCCTAGGGAAAAAATACACGTACCGTTGTAATCGGGCGAGTTTCTACTTTCAGACGCAGCAGGAAAATCTGGGTTTGGTCAATCCGTTCGCGAGTTATAGGAGTCTGAAATGGTTGACAAGACAACAAATTTTTCGCACTTCTGCTGCTCCAAACGCTTAACCAGAATGGCCTAGGGAAAAAATACAAATACCGTTGTAATCGGGCGAGTTTCTACTTTCAGATGCAATAGGAATTTTTGGGTTAGGTCAATCCGTTCGCGAGATATGGGAGTTTGAAGACAAGAAATGGTTGAGAAGGCAAAAAATTTTTCGCAATTCTGCTGCACCGAACACTTAACCAGAATGGCCCAGGGAAAAAATACACATACCGTTGTAATCGGGCGAGTTTCTACTTTCAGACGCAGCAGGAACATCTGGGTTTGGTCAATCCGTTCGCGAGATATAGGAGTTTGAAGCTAAGAAATGGTTGAGAAGACAACAAATTTTTCGCACTTCTGCTGCTCCAAACGCTTAACCAGAATGGCCTAGGGAAAAAATACAAATACCGTTGTAATCGGGCGAGCTTCTACTTTCAGATGCAATAGGAATTTTTGGGTTAGGTCAATCCGTTCGCGAGATATGGGAGTTTGAAGCCAAGAAATGGTAGAGAAGGCAAAAAATTTTTCATAATTCTGCTGCTACAAACGCTTAACCAGAATGGCCTAGGGAAAAAATACACATACCGTTGTAATCGGGCGAGTTTCTACTTTCAGATGCAATAGGAATTTTTGGGTTAGGTCAATCCGTTCGCGAGATATGGGTGTTTGAAGACAAGAAATGGTTGAGAAGGCAAAAAATTTTTCGCAATTCTGCTGCTCCAAACGCTTAACCAGAATGGCCTAGGGAAAAAATACACATACCGTTGTAATCGGGCGAGTTTCTACTTTCAGATGCAATAGGAATTTTTGGGTTAGGTCAATCCGTTCGCGAGATATGGGAGTTTGAAGCCAAGAAATGGTAGAGAAGGCAAAAAATTTTTCACAATTCTGCTGCTACAAACGCTTAACCAGAATGGCCTAGGGAAAAAATACACATACCGTTGTAATCGGGCGAGTTTCTACTTTCAGATGCAATAGGAATTTTTGGGTTAGGTCAATCCGTTCGCGAGATATGGGTGTTTGAAGACAAGAAATGGTTGAGAAGGCAAAAAATTTTTCGCAATTCTGCTGCTCCAAACGCTTAACCAGAATGGCCTAGGGAAAAATACACATACCGTTGTAATCGGGCGAGTTTCTACTTTCAGACGCAACAGGAATTTTTGGGTTAGGTCAATCCGTTCGCGAGATATGGGAGTTTGAAGCCAAGAAATGGTTGAGAAGGCAACAAATTTTTCGCACTTCTGCGGCTCCAAACGCTTAACCAGAATGGCCTAGGGAAAAAATACACATACCGTTGTAACCGGGCGAGTTTCTACTTTCAGACGCAACAGGAATTTTTGGGTTAGGTCAATCCGTTCGCGAGTTATGGGAGTTTGAAGCTAAGAAATGGTTGAGAAGACAACAAATTTTTCACAATTCTGCTGCTCCAAACGCTTAACCAGAATGGCCTAGGGAAAACATACACATACCGTTGTAATCGGATGAGTTTCTACTTTCAGATGCAATAGGAATTTTTGGGTTAGGTCAATTCGTTCGCGAGATATGGTAGTTTGAAGCCAAGAAATGGTAGAGAAGGCAAAAAATTTTTCACAATTCTGCTGCAACAAGCGCTTAACCAGAATGGCCTAGGGAATAAATACACATACCGTTGTAATCGGGCGAGTTTCTACTTTCAGATGCAATAGGAATTTCTTGGTTAGGTCAATCCGTTCGCGAGATATGGGAGTTTGAAGACAAGAAATGGTTGAGAAGGCAAAAAATTTTTCGCAATTCTGCTGCTCCGAACGCTTAACCAGAATGGCCTAGGGAAAAAATACACATACCGTTGTAATCGGGCGAGTTTCTACTTTCAGACGCAGCAGGAAACTCTGGGTTTGGTCAATCCGTTCGCGAGATATAGGAGTCTGAAGCTAAGAAATGGTTGACAAGACAACAAATTTTTCGCACTTCTGCTGCTCCAAACGCTTAACCAGAATGGCCTAGGGAAAAAATACAAATACCGTTGTAATCGGGCGAGTTTCTACTTTCAGGTGCAATAGGAATTTTTGGGTTAGGTCAATCCGTTCGCGAGATATGGGAGTTTGAAGCCAAGAAATGGTAGAGAAGGCAAAAAATTTTTCGCAATTCTGCTGGTCCAAACGCTTAACCAGAATGGCCTAGGGAAAAAATACACATACCGTTGTGATCGGGCGAGTTTCTACTTTCAGATGCAATAGGAATTTTTGGGTTAGTTCAATCCGTTCGCGAGATATGGGAGCTTGAAGCCAAGAAATGGTTGAGAAGGCAAGAAATTTTTCGCAATTCTGCTGCTCCAAACGCCTAACCAGAATGGCCTAGGGAAAAAATACACATACCGTTGTGATCGGGCGAGTTTCTACTTTCAGATGCAATAGGAATTTTTGGGTTAGGTCAATCCGTTTGCGAGATATGGGAGTTTGAAGACAAGAAATGGTTGAGAAGGCAAAAAATTTTTCGCAATTCTGCTGCTCCGAAAGCTTAACCAGAATGGCCTAGGGAAAAAATACACATAGCGTTGTAATCGTGCGAGTTTCTACTTTCAGACGCAACAGGAATTTTTGGGTTAGGTCAATCCGTTCGCGAGATATGGGAGTTTGAAGACAAGAAATGGTTGAGAAGGCAAAAAATTTTTCGCAATTCTGCTGTTCCAAACGCTTAACCAGAATGGCCTAGGGAAAAAATACACATACCGTTGTAATCGGGCGAGTTTCTACTTTCAGACGCAGCAGGAAAATCTGGGTTTGGTCAATCCGTTCGCGAGTTATAGGAGTCTGAAGCTAAGAAATGGTTGACAAGACAACAAATTTTTCGCACTTCTGCTGCTCCAAACGCTTAACCAGAATGGCCTAGGGAAAAAATACAAATACCGTTGTAATCGGGCGAGTTTCTACTTTCAGATGCAATAGGAATTTTTGGGTTAGGTCAATCCGTTCGCGAGATATGGGAGTTTGAAGACAAGAAATGGTTGAGAAGGCAAAAAATTTTTCGCAATTCTGCTGCACCGAACACTTAACCAGAATGGCCCAGGGAAAAAATACACATACCGTTGTAATCGGGCGAGTTTCTACTTTCAGACGCAGCAGGAACATCTGGGTTTGGTCAATCCGTTCGCGAGATATAGGAGTTTGAAGCTAAGAAATGGTTGAGAAGACAACAAATTTTTCGCACTTCTGCTGCTCCAAACGCTTAACCAGAATGGCCTAGGGAAAAAATACAAATACCGTTGTAATCGGGCGAGCTTCTACTTTCAGATGCAATAGGAATTTTTGGGTTAGGTCAATCCGTTCGCGAGATATGGGAGTTTGAAGCCAAGAAATGGTAGAGAAGGCAAAAAATTTTTCGCAATTCTGCTGCTCCAAACGCTTAACCATAATGGCCTAGGGACAAAATACACATAGCGTTGTAATCGTGCGAGTTTCTACTTTCAGACGCAACAGGAATTTTTGGGTTAGGTCAATCCGTTCGCGAGATATGGGAGTTTGAAGCCAAGAAATGGTAGAGAAGGCAAAAAATTTTTCATAATTCTGCTGCTACAAACGCTTAACCAGAATGGCCTAGGGAAAAAATACACATACCGTTGTAATCGGGCGAGTTTCTACTTTCAGATGCAATAAGAATTTTTGGGTTAGGTCAATCCGTTCGCGAGATATGGGTGTTTGAAGACAAGAAATGGTTGAGAAGGCAAAAAATTTTTCGCAATTCTGCTGCTCCAAACGCTTAACCAGAATGGCCTAGGGAAAAAATACACATACCGTTGTAATCGGGAGAGTTTCTACTTTCAGACGCAACAGGAATTTTTGGGTTAGGTCAATCCGTTCGCGAGATATGGGAGTTTGAAGCCAAGAAATGGTTGAGAAGGCAACAAATTTTTCGCAATTCTGCTGCTCCAAACGCTTAACCATAATGGCCTAGGGACAAAATTCACATACCGTTGTAACCGGGCGAGTTTCTACTTTCAGACGCAACAGGAATTTTTGGGTTAGGTCAATCCGTTCGCGAGTTATGGGAGTTTGAAGCCAAGAAATGGTTGAGAAGGCAAAAAATTTTTCGCAATTCTGCTGCTCCAAACGCTTAACCAGAATGGCCTAGGGAAAAAATACACATACCGTTGTAATCGGGCGAGTTTCTACTTTCAGATGCAATAGGAATTTTTGGGTTAGGTCAATCCGTTCGCGAGATATGGGAGGTTGAAGACAAGAAATGGTTGAGAAGGCAAAAAATTTTTCGCAATTCTGCTGTTCCAAACGCTTAACCAGAATGGCCTAGGGAAAAAATACACATACCGTTGTAATCGGGTGAGTTTCTACTTTCAGATGCAACAGGAATTTTTGGGTTACGTCAATCCGTTCGCGAGATATGGGAGTTTGAAGCTAAGAAATGGTTGAGAAGGCAAAAAATTTTTCACAATTCTGCTGCTCCAAACGCTTAACCAGAATGGCCTAGGGAAAAAATACACATGCCGTTGTAATCGGGCGAGTTTCTACTTTCAGATGCAATAGGAATTTTTTGGTTAGGTCAATCCGTTCGCGAGATATGGGAGTTTGAAGACAAGAAATGGTTGAGAAGGCAAAAAATTTTTCGCAATTCTGCTGCTCCGAACGCTTAACCAGAATGGCCTAGGGAAAAAATACACATACCGTTGTAATCGGGCGAGTTTCTACTTTCAGACGCAGCAGGAAAATCTGGGTTTGGTCAATCCGTTCGCGAGATATAGGAGTCTGAAGCTAAGAAATGGTTGACAAGACAACAAATTTTTCGCACTTCTGCTGCTCCAAACGCTTAACCAGAATGGCCTAGGGAAAAAAATACAAATACCGTTGTAATCGGGCGATTTTCTACTTTCAGATGCAATAGGAATTTTTGGGTTAGGTCAATCCGTTCGCGAGATATGGGAGCTTGAAGCCAAGAAATGGTTGAGAAGGCAAAAAATTTTTCGCAATTCTGCTGCTCCAAACGCTTAACCAGAATGGCCGAGGGAAAAAATACACATACCGTTGTAATCGGTTGAGTTTCTACTTTCAGATGCCATAGGAATTTTTGGGTTAGGTCAATCCGTTCGCGAGATATGGGAGTTTGAAGCCAAGAAATGGTTGAGAAGGCAAGAAATTTTTCGCAATTCTGCTGCTCCAAACGCTTAACCAGAATGGCCTAGGGAAAAAATACACATACCGTTGTGATCGGGCGAGTTTCTACTTTCAGATGCAATAGGAATTTTTGGGTTAGGTCAATCCGTTCGCGAGATATGGGAGTTTGAAGCCAAGAAATGGTAGAGAAGGCAAAAAATTTTTCGCAATTCTGCTGCTCCAAACGCTTAACCATAATGGCCTAGGGACAAAATTCACATACCGTTGTAATCGGGCGAGTTTCTACTTTCAGATGCAATAGGAATTTTTGGGTTAGGTCAATCCGTTCGCGAGATATGGGAGTTTGAAACCAAGAAATGGTAGAGAAGGCAAAAAATTTTTCACAATTCTGCTGCTACAAACGCTTAACCAGAATAGCCTAGGGAAAAAATACACATACCGTTGTAATCGGGCGAGTTTCTACTTTCAGATGCAATAGGAATTTTTGGGTTAGGTCAATCCGTTCGCGAGATATGGGTGTTTGAAGACAAGAAATGGTTGAGAAGGCAAAAAATTTTTCGCAATTCTGCTGCTCCAAACGCTTAACCAGAATGGCCTAGGGAAAACATGCACATACCGTTGTAATCGGGCGAGTTTCTACTTTCAGATGCAATAGGAATTTTTGGGTTAGGTCAATTCTTTCGCGACATATGGTAGTTTGAAGCCAAGAAATGGTAGAGAAGGCAAAAAATTTTTCACAATTCTGCTGCTCCAAACGCTTAACCAGAATGGCCTAGGGAAAAAATACACATACCGTTGTAATCGGGCGAGTTTCTACTTTCAGATGCAATAGGAATTTTTTGGTTAGGTCAATCCGTTCGCGAGATATGGGAGTTTGAAGACAAGAAATGGTTGAGAAGGCAAAAAATTTTTCGCAATTCTGCTGCTCCGAACGCTTAACCAGAATGGCCTAGGGAAAGAATACACATACCGTTGTAATCGGGTGAGTTTCTACTTTCAGACGCAGCAGGAAAATCTGGGTTTGGTCAATCCGTTCGCGAGATATAGGAGTCTGAAGCTAAGAAATGGTTGACAAGACAACAAATTTTTCGCACTTCTGCTGCTCCAAACGCTTAACCAGAATGGCCTAGGGAAAAAATACAAATACCGTTGTAATCGGGCGAGTTTCTACTTTCAGATGCAATAGGAATTTTTGGGTTAGGTCAATCCGTTCGCGAGATATGGGAGTTTGAAGACAAGAAATGGTTGAGAAGGCAAAAAATTTTTCGCAATTCTGCTGCACCGAACACTTAACCGGAATGGCCCAGGGAAAAAATACACATACCGTTGTAATCGGGCGAGTTTCTACTTTCAGACGCAGCAGGAACATCTGGGTTTGGTCAATCCGTTCGCGAGATATAGGAGTTTGAAGCTAAGAAATGGTTGAGAAGACAACAAATTTTTCGCACTTCTGCTGCTCCAAACGCTTAACCAGAATGGCCTAGGGAAAAAATACAAATACCGTTGTAATCGGGCGAGCTTCTACTTTCAGATGCAATAGGAATTTTTGGGTTAGGTCAATCCGTTCGCGAGATATGGGAGTTTGAAGCCAAGAAATGGTAGAGAAGGCAAAAAATTTTTCGCAATTCTGCTGCTCCAAACGCTTAACCATAATGGCCTAGGGACAAAATTCACATACCGTTGTAATCGGGCGTGTTTCTACTTTCAGATGAAATAGGAATTTTTGGGTTAGGTCAATCCGTTCGCGAGATATGGGAGTTTGAAGCCAAGAAATGGTAGAGAAGGCAAAAAATTTTTCACAATTCTGCTGCTACAAACGCTTAACTAGAATGGCCTAGGGAAAAAATACACATACCTTTGTAATCGGGCGAGTTTCTACTTTCAGATGCAATAGGAATTTTTGGGTTAGGTCAATCCGTTCGCGAGATATGGGAGTTTGAAGCCAAGAAATGGTAGAGAAGGCAAAAAATTTTTCACAATTCTGCTGCTCCAAACGCGTAACCAGAATGGCCTAGGGAAAAAATACACATACCGTTGTAATCGGTCGAGTTTCTACTTTCGGATGCAATAGGAATTTTTGGGTTAGGTCAATCCGTTCGCGAGATATGGGAGTTTGAAGACAAGAAATGGTTGAGAAGGCAAAAAATTTTTCGCAATTCTGCTGCTCCGAACGCTTATCCAGAATGGCCTAGGGAAAAAATACACATACCGTTGTAATCGGGCGAGTTTCTACTTTCAGACGCAGCAGGAAAATCTGGGTTTGGTCAATCCGTTCGCGAGATATAGGAGTCTGAAGCTAAGAAATGGTTGACAAGACAACAAATTTTTCGCACTTCTGCTGCTCCAAACGCTTAACCAGAATGGCCTAGGGAAAAAATACAAATACCGTTGTAATCGGGCGAGTTTCTACTTTCAGGTGCAATAGGAATTTTTGGGTTAGGTCAATCCGTTCGCGAGATATGGGAGTTTGAAGCCAAGAAATGGTAGAGAAGGCAAGAAATTTTTCGCAATTCTGCTGCTCCAAACGCTTAACCAGAATGGCCTAGGGAAAAAATACGCATACCGTTGTGATCGGGCGAGTTTCTACTTTCAGATGCAATAGGAATTTTTGGGTTAGGTCAATCCGTTTGCGAGATATGGGAGTTTGAAGACAAGAAATGGTTGAGAAGGCAAAAAATTTTTCGCAATTCTGCTGCTCCGAACGCTTAACCAGAATGGCCTAGGGAAAAAATACACATAGCGTTGTAATCGTGCGAGTTTCTACTTTCAGACGCAACAGGAATTTTTGGGTTAGGTCAATCCGTTCGCGAGATATGGGAGTTTGAAGACAAGAAATGGTTGAGAAGGCAAAAAATTTTTCGCAATTCTGCTGTTCCAAACGCTTAACCAGAATGGCCTAGGGAAAAAATACACATACCGTTGTAATCGGGCGAGTTTCTACTTTCAGATGCAACAGGAATTTTTGGGTTACGTCAATCCGTTCGCGAGATATGGGAGTTTGAAGCTAAGAAATGGTAGAGAAGACAACAAATTTTTCGCACTTCTGCTGCTCCAAACGCTTAACCAGAATGGCCTAGGGAAAACATACACATACCGTTGTAATCGGGCGAGTTTCTACTTTCAGATGCAATAGGAATTTTTGGGTTAGGTCAATTCGTTCGCGACATATGGTAGTTTGAAGCCAAGAAATGGTAGAGAAGGCAAAAAATTTTTCACAATTCTGCTGCTCCAAACGCTTAACCAGAATGGCCTAGGGAAAAAATACACATACCGTTGTAATCGGGCGAGTTTCTACTTTCAGATGCAATAGGAATTTTTTGGTTAGGTCAATCCGTTCGCGAGATATGGGAGTTTGAAGACAAGAAATGGTTGAGAAGGCAAAAAATTTTTCGCAATTCTGCTGCTCCGAACGCTTAACCAGAATGGCCTAGGGAAAAAATACACGTACCGTTGTAATCGGGCGAGTTTCTACTTTCAGACGCAGCAGGAAAATCTGGGTTTGGTCAATCCGTTCGCGAGTTATAGGAGTCTGAAGCTAAGAAATGGTTGACAAGACAACAAATTTTTCGCACTTCTGCTGCTCCAAACGCTTAACCAGAATGGCCTAGGGAAAAAATACAAATACCGTTGTAATCGGGCGAGTTTCTACTTTCAGATGCAATAGGAATTTTTGGGTTAGGTCAATCCGTTCGCGAGATATGGGAGTTTGAAGACAAGAAATGGTTGAGAAGGCAAAAAATTTTTCGCAATTCTGCTGCACCGAAAACTTAACCAGAATGGCCCAGGGAAAAAATACACATACCGTTGTAATCGGGCGAGTTTCTACTTTCAGACGCAGCAGGAACATCTGGGTTTGGTCAATCCGTTCGCGAGATATAGGAGTTTGAAGCTAAGAAATGGTTGAGAAGACAACAAATTTTTCGCACTTCTGCTGCTCCAAACGCTTAACCAGAATGGCCTAGGGAAAAAATACAAATACCGTTGTAATCGGGCGAGCTTCTACTTTCAGATGCAATAGGAATTTTTGGGTTAGGTCAATCCGTTCGCGAGATATGGGAGTTTGAAGCCAAGAAATGGTAGAGAAGGCAAAAAATTTTTCGCAATTCTGCTGCTCCAAACGCTTAACCATAATGGCCTAGGGACAAAATTCACATACCGTTGTAATCGGGCGAGTTTCTACTTTCAGATGCAATAGGAATTTTTGGTTTAGGTCAATCCGTTCGCGAGATATGGGAGTTTGAAGGCAAGAAATGGTAGAGAAGGCAAAAAATTTTTCATAATTCTGCTGCTACAAACGCTTAACCAGAATGGCCTAAGGAAAAAATACACATACCGTTGTAATCGGGCGAGTTTCTACTTTCAGATGCAATAGGAATTTTTGGGTTAGTTCAATCCGTTCGCGAGATATGGGTGTTTGAAGACAAGAAATGGTTGAGAAGGCAAAAAATTTTTCGCAATTCTGCTGCTCCAAACGCTTAACCAGAATGGCCTAGGGAAAAAATACACATACCGTTGTAATCGGGCGAGTTTCTACTTTCAGACGCAACAGGAATTTTTGGGTTAGGTCAATCCGTTCGCGAGATATGGGAGTTTGAAGCCAAGAAATGGTTGAGAAGGCAACAAATTTTTCGCACTTCTGCTGCTCCAAACGCTTAACCAGAATGGCCTAGGGAAAAAATACACATACCGTTGTAACCGGGCGAGTTTCTACTTTCAGACGCAACAGGAATTTTTGGGTTAGGTCAATCCGTTCGCGAGTTATGGGAGTTTGAAGCCAAGAAATGGTTGAGAAGGCAAAAAATTTTTCGCAATTCTGCTGCTCCAAACGCTTAACCAGAATGGCCCAGGGAAAAAATACACATAGCGTTGTAATCGTGCGAGTTTCCACTTTCAGACGCAACAGGAATTTTTGGGTTAGGTCAATCCGTTCGCGAGATATGGGAGTTTGAAGACAAGAAATGGTTGAGAAGGCAAAAAATTTTTCGCAATTCTGCTGCTCCGAACGCTTAACCAGAATGGCCTAGGGAAAAAATACACATAGCGTTGTAATCGTGCGAGTTTCTACTTTCAGACGCAACAGGAATTTTTGGGTTAGGTCAATCCGTTCGCGAGATATGGGAGATTTAAGCCAAGAAATGGTTCAGAAAGCAAAAAATTTTTCGCAATTCTGCTGCTCCAAACGCTTAACCAGAATGGCCTAGGGAAAAAATACACATACCGTTGTAATCGGGCGAGTTTCTACTTTCAGATGCAATAGGAATTTTTGGGTTAGGTCAATCCGTTCGCGAGATATGGGAGTTTGAAGACAAGAAATGGTTGAGAAGGCAAAAAATTTTTCGCAATTCTGCTGTTCCAAACGCTTAACCAGAATGGCCCAGGGAAAAAATACACATACCGTTGTAATCGGGTGAGTTTCTACTTTCAGATGCAACAGGAATTTTTGGGTTACGTCAATCCGTTCGCGAGATATGGGAGTTTGAAGCTAAGAAATGGTTGAGAAGGCAAAAAATTTTTCACAATTCTGCTGCTCCAAACGCTTAACCAGAATGGCCTAGGGAAAAAATACACATGCCGTTGTAATCGGGCGAGTATCTACTTTCAGATGCAATAGGAATTTTTTGGTTAGGTCAATCCGTTCGCGAGATATGGGAGTTTGAAGACAAGAAATGGTTGAGAAGGCAAAAAATTTTTCGCAATTCTGCTGCTCCGAACGCTTAACCAGAATGGCCTAGGGAAAAAATACACATACCGTTGTAATCGGGCGAGTTTCTACTTTCAGACGCAGCAGGAAAATCTGGGTTTGGTCAATCCGTTCGCGAGATATAGGAGTCTGAAGCTAAGAAATGGTTGACAAGACAACAAATTTTTCGCACTTCTGCTGCTCCAAACGCTTAACCAGAATGGCCTAGGGAAAAAATACAAATACCGTTGTAATCGGGCGATTTTCTACTTTCAGATGCAATAGGAATTTTTGGGTTAGGTCAATCCGTTCGCGAGATATGGGAGCTTGAAGCCAAGAAATGGTTGAGAGGGCAAAAAATTTTTCGCAATTCTGCTGCTCCAAACGCTTAACCAGAATGGCCTAGGGACAAAATTCACATACCGTTGTAATCGGGCGAGTTTCTACTTTCAGATGCCATAGGAATTTTTGGGTTAGGTCAATCCGTTCGCGAGATATGGGAGTTTGAAGCCAAGAAATGGTTGAGAAGGCAAGAAATTTTTCGCAATTCTGCTGCTCCAAACGCTTAACCAGAAT
Source organism: Ptiloglossa arizonensis (assembly GCF_051014685.1). Classification (NCBI taxonomy): domain Eukaryota; kingdom Metazoa; phylum Arthropoda; class Insecta; order Hymenoptera; family Colletidae; genus Ptiloglossa; species Ptiloglossa arizonensis. The sequence goes on from NW_027479004.1 coordinate 270,213, forward strand.
GGCCTAGGGAAAAAATACACATACCGTTGTGATCGGGCGAGTTTCTACTTTCAGATGCAATAGGAATTTTTGGGTTAGGTCAATCCGTTCGCGAGATATGGGAGTTTGAAGACAAGAAATGGTTGAGAAGGCAAAAAATTTTTCGCAATTCTGCTGCACCGAACACTTAACCAGAATGGCCCAGGGAAAAAATACACATACCGTTGTAATCGGGCGAGTTTCTACTTTCAGACGCAGCAGGAACATCTGGGTTTGGTCATTCCGTTCGCGAGATATAGGAGTTTGAAGCTAAGAAATGGTTGAGAAGACAACAAATTTTTCGCACTTCTGCTGCTCCAAACGCTTAACCAGAATGGCCTAGGGAAAAAATACAAATACCGTTGTAATCGGGCGAGCTTCTACTTTCAGATGCAATAGGAATTTTTGGGTTAGGTCAATCCGTTCGCGAGATATGGGAGTTTGAAGCCAAGAAATGGTAGAGAAGGCAAAAAATTTTTCGCAATTCTGCTGCTCCAAACGCTTAACCATAATGGCCTAGGGACAAAATTCACATACCGTTGTAATCGGGCGAGTTTCTACTTTCAGATGCAATAGGAATTTTTGGGTTAGGTCAATCCGTTCGCGAGATATGGGAGTTTGAAGACAAGAAATGGTTGAGAAGGCAAAAAATTTTTCGCAATTCTGCTGTTCCAAACGCTTAACCAGAATGGACTAGGGAAAAAATACACATACCGTTGTAATCGGGCCAGTTTCTACTTTCAGATGCAACAGGAATTTTTGGGTTACGTCAATCCGTTCGCGAGATATGTGAGTTTGAAGCTAAGAAATGGTTGAGAAGACAACAAATTTTTCGCAATTCTGCTGCTCCGAACGCTTAACCAGAATGGCCCAGGGAAAAAATACACATACCGTTGTAATCGGGCGAGTTTCTACTTTCAGACGCAGCAGGAACATCTGGGTTTGGTCAATCCGTTCGCGAGATATAGGAGTTTGAAGCTAAGAAATGGTTGAGAAGACAACAAATTTTTCGCAATTCTGCTGCTCCAAACGCTTAACCAGAATGGCCTATGGAAAAAATACACATACCGTTGTAATCGGGCGAGTTTCTACTTTCAGACGCAACAGGAATTTTTGGGTTAGGTCAATCCGTTCGCGAGATATGGGAGTTTGAAGCCAAGAAATGGTTGAGAAGGCAACAAATTCTTCGCACTTCTGCTGCTCCAAACGCTTAACCAGAATGGCCTAGGGAAAAAATACACATACCGTTGAAACCGGGCGAGTTTCGCTTTCAGACGCAACAGGAATTTTTGGGTTAGGTCAATCCGTTCGCGAGTTATGGGAGTGTGAAGCCAAGAAATGGTTGAGAAGGCAAAAAATTTTTCGCAATTCTGCTGCTCCAAACGCTTAACCAGAATGGCCTAGGGAAAAAATACACATAGCGTTGTAATCGTGCGAGTTTCCACTTTCAGACGCAACAGGAATTTTTGGGTTAGGTCAATCCGTTCGCGAGATATAGGAGTTTGAAGACAAGAAATGGTTGAGAAGGCAAAAAATTTTTCGCAATTCTGCTGCTCCGAACGCTTAACCAGAATGGCCTAGGGAAAAAATACACATAGCGTTGTAATCGTGCGAGTTTCTACTTTCAGACGCAACAGGAATTTTTGGGTTAGGTCAATCCGTTCGCGCGATATGGGAGTTTGAAGCCAAGAAATGGTTGAGAAAGCAAAAAATTTTTCGCAATTCTGCTGCTCCAAACGCTTAACCAGAATGGCCTAGGGAAAAAATACACATACCGTTGTAATCGGGCGAGTTTCTACTTTCAGATGCAATAGGAATTTTTGGGTTAGGTCAATCCGTTCGCGAGATATGGGAGTTTGAAGCCAAGAAATGGTAGAGAAGGCAAAAAATTTTTCGCAATTCTGCTGCTCCAAACGCTTAACCAGAATGGCCTAGGGAAAAAATACACATACCGTTGTAATCGGGCGAGTTTCTACTTTCAGACGCAACAGGAATTTTTGGGTTAGGTCAATCCGTTCGCGAGATATGGGAGTTTGAAGCCAAGAAATGGTTGAGAAGGCAACAAATTCTTCGCACTTCTGCTGCTCCAAACGCTTAACCAGAATGGCCTAGGGAAAAAATACACATACCGTTGTAACCGGGCGAGTTTCTACTTTCAGACGCAACAGGAATTTTTGGGTTAGGTCAATCCGTTCGCGAGTTATGGGAGTTTGAAGCCAAGAAATGGTTGAGAAGGCAAAAAATTTTTCGCAATTCTGCTGCTCCAAACGCTTAACCAGAATGGCCTAGGGAAAAAATACACATAGCGTTGTAATCGTGCGAGTTTCCACTTTCAGACGCAACAGGAATTTTTGGGTTAGGTCAATCCGTTCGCGAGATATGGGAGTTTGAAGACAAGAAATGGTTGAGAAGGCAAAAAATTTTTCGCAATTCTGCTGCTCCGAACGCTTAACCAGAATGGCCTAGGGAAAAAATACACATAGCGTTGTAATCGTGCGAGTTTCTACTTTCAGACGCAACAGGAATTTTTGGGTTAGGTCAATCCGTTCGCGCGATATGGGAGTTTGAAGCCAAGAAATGGTTGAGAAAGCAAAAAATTTTTCGCAATTCTGCTGCTCCAAACGCTTAACCAGAATGGCCTAGGGAAAAAATACACATACCGTTGTAATCGGGCGAGTTTCTACTTTCAGATGCAATAGGAATTTTTGGGTTAGGTCAATCCGTTCGCGAGATATGGGAGTTTGAAGCCAAGAAATGGTAGAGAAGGCAAAAAATTTTTCACAATTCTGCTGCTCCAAACGCTTAACCAGAGTGGCCTAGTGAAAAAATACACATACCGTTGTAATCGGTCGAGTTTCTACTTTCGGATGCAATAGGAATTTTTGGGTTAGGTCAATCCGTTCGCGAGATATGGGAGTTTGAGGACAAGAAATGGTTGAGAAGGCAAAAAATTTTTCGCAATTCTGCTGTTCCAAACGCTTAACCAGAATGGCCTAGGGATAAAATACACATGCCGTTGTAATCGGGCGAGTTTATACTTTCAGATGCAATAGGAATTTTTTGGTTAGGTCAATCCGTTCGCGAGATATGGGAGTTTGAAGCCAAGAAATGGTTGAGAAGGCAAGAAATTTTTCGCAATTATGCTGCTCCAAACGCTTAACCAGAATGGCCTAGGGAAAAAATACACATACCGTTGTAATCGGGCGAGTTTCTACTTTCAGACGCAGCAGGAACATCTGGGTTTGGTCAATCCGTTCGCGAGATATAGGAGTTTGAAGCTAAGAAATGGTTGAGAAGACAACAAATTTTTCGCACTTCTGCTGCTCCAAACGCTTAACCAGAATGGCCTAGGGAAAAAATACAAATACCGTTGTAATCGGGCGAGCTTCTACTTTCAGATGCAATAGGAATTTTTGGGTTAGGTCAATCCGTTCGCGAGATATGGGAGTTTGAAGCCAAGAAATGGTAGAGAAGGCAAAAAATTTTTCGCAATTCTGCTGCTCCAAACGCTTAACCATAATGGCCTAGGGAAAAAATTCACATACCGTTGTAATCGGGCGAGTTTCTACTTTCAGATGCAATAGGAATTTTTGGGTTAGGTCAATCCGTTCGCGAGATATGGGAGTTTGAAGCCAAGAAATGGTAGAGAAGGCAAAAAATTTTTCACAATTCTGCTGCTACAAACGCTTAACCAGAATGGCCTAGGGAAAAAATACACATACCGTTGTAATCGGGCGAGTTTCTACTTTCAGATGCAATAGGAATTTTTGGGTTAGGTCAATCCGTTCGCGAGATATGGGTGTTTGAAGACAAGAAATGGTTGAGAAGGCAAAAAATTTTTCGCAATTCTGCTGCTCCAAACGCTTAACCAGAATGGCCTAGGGAAAAAATACACATACCGTTGTAATCGGGCGAGTTTCTACTTTCAGACGCAGCAGGAACATCTGGGTTTGGTCAATCCGTTCGCGAGATATAGGAGTTTGAAGCTAAGAAATGGTTGAGAAGACAACAAATTTTTCGCACTTCTGCTGCTCCAAACGCTTAACCAGAATGGCCTAGGGAAAAAATACAAATACCGTTGTAATCGGGCGAGCTTCTACTTTCAGATGCAATAGGAATTTTTGGGTTAGGTCAATCCGTTCGCGAGATATGGGAGTTTGAAGCCAAGAAATGGTAGAGAAGGCAAAAAATTTTTCGCAATTCTGCTGCTCCAAACGCTTAACCATAATGGCCTAGGGAAAAAATTCACATACCGTTGTAATCGGGCGAGTTTCTACTTTCAGATGCAATAGGAATTTTTGGGTTAGGTCAATCCGTTCGCGAGATATGGGAGTTTGAAGCCAAGAAATGGTAGAGAAGGCAAAAAATTTTTCACAATTCTGCTGCTACAAACGCTTAACCAGAATGGCCTAGGGAAAAAATACACATACCGTTGTAATCGGGCGAGTTTCTACTTTCAGATGCAATAGGAATTTTTGGGTTAGGTCAATCCGTTCGCGAGATATGGGTGTTTGAAGACAAGAAATGGTTGAGAAGGCAAAAAATTTTTCGCAATTCTGCTGCTCCAAACGCTTAACCAGAATGGCCTAGGGAAAAAATACACATACCGTTGTAATCGGGCGAGTTTCTACTTTCAGTCGCAACAGGAATTTTTGGGTTAGGTCAATCCGTTCGCGAGATATGGGAGTTTGAAGCCAAGAAATGGTTGAGAAGGCAACAAATTTTTCGCACTTCTGCTGCTCCAAACGCTTAACCAGAATGGCCTAGGGAAAAAATACACATACCGTTGTAACCGGGCGAGATTCTACTTTCAGACGCAACAGGAATTTTTGGGTTAGGTCAATCCGTTCGCGAGTTATGGGAGTTTGAAGCCAAGAAATGGTTGAGAAGGCAAAAAATTTTTCGCAATTCTGCTGCTCCAAACGCTTAACCAGAATGGCCTAGGGAAAAAATACAAATACCGTTGTAATCGGGCGAGTTTCTACTTTCAGACGCAGCAGGAAAATCTGGGTTTGGTCAATCCGTTCGCGAGATATAGGAGTCTGAAGCTAAGAAATGGTTGACAAGACAACAAATTTTTCGCACTTCTGCTGCTCCAAACGCTTAACCAGAATGGCCTAGGGAAAAAATACAAATACCGTTGTAATAGGGCGAGTTTCTACTTTCAGATGCAATAGGAATTTTTGGGTTAGATCAATCCGTTCGCGAGATATGGGAGTTTGAAGACAAGAAATGGTTGAGAAGGCAAAAAATTTTTCGCAATTCTGCTGCTCCGAACGCTTAACCAGAATGGCCCAGGGAAAAAATACACATACCGTTGTAATCGGGCGAGTTTCTACTTTCAGACGCAGCAGGAACATCTGGGTTTGGTCAATCCGTTCGCGAGATATAGGAGTTTGAAGCTAAGAAATGGTTGAGAAGACAACAAATTTTTCGCACTTCTGCTGCTCCAAACGCTTAACCAGAATGGCCTAGGGAAAAAATACAAATACCGTTGTAATCGGGCGAGTTTCTACTTTCAGATGCAATAGGAATTTTTGGGTTAGGTCAATCCGTTCGCGAGTTATGGGAGTTTGAAGCCAAGAAATGGTTGAGAAGGCAAAAAATTTTTCGCAATTCTGCTGGTCCAAACGCTTAACCAGAATGGCCTAGGGAAATAATACAAATACCGTTGTAATCGGGCGAGTTTCTACTTTCAGATGCAATAGGAATTTTTGGGTTAGGTCAATTCGTTCGCGACATATGGTAGTTTGAAGCCAAGAAATGGTAGAGAAGGCAAAAAATTTTTCACAATTCTGCTGCTCCAAACGCTTAACCAGAATGGCCTAGGGAAAAAATACACATACCGTTGTAATCGGGCGAGTTTCTACTTTCAGATGCAATAGGAATTTTTTGGTTAGGTCAATCCGTTCGCGAGATATGGGAGTTTGAAGACAAGAAATGGTTGAGAAGGCAAAAAATTTTTCGCAATTCTGCTGCTCCGAACGCTTAACCAGAATGGCCTAGGGAAAAAATACACGTACCGTTGTAATCGGGCGAGTTTCTACTTTCAGACGCAGCAGGAAAATCTGGGTTTGGTCAATCCGTTCGCGAGTTATAGGAGTCTGAAGCTAAGAAATGGTTGACAAGACAACAAATTTTTCGCACTTCTGCTGCTCCAAACGCTTAACCAGAATGGCCTAGGGAAAAAATACAAATACCGTTGTAATCGGGCGAGTTTCTACTTTCAGATGCAATAGGAATTTTTGGGTTAGGTCAATCCGTTCGCGAGATATGGGAGTTTGAAGACAAGAAATGGTTGAGAAGGCAAAAAATTTTTCGCAATTCTGCTGCACCGAACACTTAACCAGAATGGCCCAGGGAAAAAATACACATACCGTTGTAATCGGGCGAGTTTCTACTTTCAGACGCAGCAGGAACATCTGGGTTTGGTCATTCCGTTCGCGAGATATAGGAGTTTGAAGCTAAGAAATGGTTGAGAAGACAACAAATTTTTCGCACTTCTGCTGCTCCAAACGCTTAACCAGAATGGCCTAGGGAAAAAATACAAATACCGTTGTAATCGGGCGAGCTTCTACTTTCAGATGCAATAGGAATTTTTGGGTTAGGTCAATCCGTTCGCGAGATATGGGAGTTTGAAGCCAAGAAATGGTAGAGAAGGCAAAAAATTTTTCGCAATTCTGCTGCTCCAAACGCTTAACCATAATGGCCTAGGGACAAAATTCACATACCGTTGTAATCGGGCGAGTTTCTACTTTCAGATGCAATAGGAATTTTTGGGTTAGGTCAATCCGTTCGCGAGATATGGGAGTTTGAAGCCAAGAAATGGTAGAGAAGGCAAAAAATTTTTCACAATTCTGCTGCTACAAACGCTTAACCAGAATGGCCTAGGGAAAAAATACACATACCGTTGTAATCGGGCGAGTTTCTACTTTCAGATGCAATAGGAATTTTTGGGTTAGGTCAATCCGTTCGCGAGATATGGGTGTTTGAAGACAAGAAATGGTTGAGAAGGCAAAAAATTTTCGCAATTCTGCTGCTCCAAACGCTTAACCAGAATGGCCTAGGGAAAAAATACACATACCGTTGTAATCGGGCGAGTTTCTACTTTCAGACGCAACAGGAATTTTTGGGTTAGGTCAATCCGTTCGCGAGATATGGGAGTTTGAAGCCAAGAAATGGTTGAGAAGGCAACAAATTTTTCGCACTTCTGCTGCTCCATACGCTTAACCAGAATGGCCTAGGGAAAAAATACACATACCGTTGTAACCGGGCGAGTTTCTACTTTCAGACGCAACAGGAATTTTTGGGTTAGGTCAATCCGTTCGCGAGTTATGGGAGTTTGAAGCCAAGAAATGGTTGAGAAGGCAAAAAATTTTTCGCAATTCTGCTGCTCCAAACGCTTAACCAGAATGGCCTAGGGAAAAAATACACATAGCGTTGTAATCGTGCGAGTTTCCACTTTCAGACGCAACAGGAATTTTTGGGTTAGGTCAATCCGTTCGCGAGATATGGGAGTTTGAAGACAAGAAATGGTTGAGAAGGCAAAAAATTTTTCGCAATTCTGCTGCTCCGAACGCTTAACCAGAATGGCCTAGGGAAAAAATACACATAGCGTTGTAATCGTGCGAGTTTCTACTTTCAGACGCAACAGGAATTTTTGGGTTAGGTCAATCCGTTCGCGCGATATGGGAGTTTGAAGCCAAGAAATGGTTGAGAAAGCAAAAAATTTTTCGCAATTCTGCTGCTCCAAACGCTTAACCAGAATGGCCTAGGGAAAAAATACACATACCGTTGTAATCGGGCGAGTTTCTACTTTCAGATGCAATAGGAATTTTTGGGTTAGGTCAATCCGTTCGCGAGATATGGGAGTTTGAAGCCAAGAAATGGTAGAGAAGGCAACAAATTTTTCACAATTCTGCTGCTCCAAACGCTTAACCAGAGTGGCCTAGGGAAAAAATACACATACCGTTGTAATCGGTCGAGTTTCTACTTTCGGATGCAATAGGAATTTTTGGGTTAGGTCAATCCGTTCGCGAGATATGGGAGTTTGAGGACAAGAAATGGTTGAGAAGGCAAAAAATTTTTCGCAATTCTGCTGTTCCAAACGCTTAACCAGAATGGCCTAGGGAAAAAATACACATGCCGTTGTAATCGGGCGAGTTTCTACTTTCAGATGCAATAGGAATTTTTTGGTTAGGTCAATCCGTTCGCGAGATATGGGAGTTTGAAGACAAGAAATGGTTGAGAAGGCCAAAAATTTTTCCCAATTCTGCTGCTCCGAACGCTTAACCAGAATGGCCTAGGGAAAAAATACACATACCGTTGTAATCGGGCGAGTTTCTACTTTCAGACGCAGCAGGAAAATCTGGGTTTGGTCAATCCGTTCGCGAGATATAGGAGTCTGAAGCTAAGAAATGGTTGACAAGACAACAAATTTTTCGCACTTCTGCTGCTCCAAACGCTTAACCAGAATGGCCTAGGGAAAAAATACAAATACCGTTGTAATCGGGCGATTTTCTACTTTCAGATGCAATAGGAATTTTTGGGTTAGGTCAATCCGTTCGCGAGATATGGGAGCTTGAAACCAAGAAATGGTTGAGAAGGCAAAAAATTTTTCGCAATTCTGCTGCTCCAAACGCTTAACCAGAATGGCCGAGGGAAAAAATACACATACCGTTGTAATCGGGTGAGTTTCTACTTTCAGATGCCATAGGAATTTTTGGGTTAGGTCAATCCGTTCGCGAGATATGGGAGTTTGAAGCCAAGAAATGGTTGAGAAGGCAAGAAATTTTTCGCAATTCTGCTGCTCCAAACGCTTAACCAGAATGGCCTAGGGAAAAAATACACATACCGTTGTGATCGGGCGAGTTTCTACTTTCAGATGCAATAGGAATTTTTGGGTTAGGTCAATCCGTTCGCGAGATATAGGAGTCTGAAGCTAAGAAATGGTTGACAAGACAACAAATTTTTCGCACTTCTGCTGCTCCAAACGCTTAACCAGAATGGCCTAGGGAAAAAATACAAATACCGTTGTAATAGGGCGAGTTTCTACTTTCAGATGCAATAGGAATTTTTGGGTTAGATCAATCCGTTCGCGAGATATGGGAGTTTGAAGACAAGAAATGGTTGAGAAGGCAAAAAATTTTTCGCAATTCTGCTGCTCCGAACGCTTAACCAGAATGGCCCAGGGAAAAAATACACATACCGTTGTAATCGGGCGAGTTTCTACTTTCAGACGCAGCAGGAACATCTGGGTTTGGTCAATCCGTTCGCGAGATATAGGAGTTTGAAGCTAAGAAATGGTTGAGAAGACAACAAATTTTTCGCACTTCTGCTGCTCCAAACGCTTAACCAGAATGGCCTAGGGAAAAAATACAAATACCGTTGTAATCGGGCGAGTTTCTACTTTCAGATGCAACAGGAATTTTTGGGTTAGGTCAATCCGTTCGCGAGTTATGGGAGTTTGAAGCCAAGAAATGGTTGAGAAGGCAAAAAATTTTTCGCAATTCTGCTGCTCCAAACGCTTAACCAGAATGGCCTAGGGAAAAAATACACATACCGTTGTAATCAGTCGAGTTTCTACTTTCGGATGCAATAGGAATTTTTGGGTTAGGTCAATCCGTTCGCGAGATATGGGAGTTTGAAGACAAGAAATGGTTGAGAAGGCAAAAAATTTTTCGCAATTCTGCTGTTCCAAACGCTTAACCAGAATGGCCTAGGGAAAAAATACACATACCGTTGTAATCGGGCGAGTTTCTACTTTCAGATGCAACAGGAATTTTTGGGTTACGTCAATCCGTTCGCGAGATATGGGAGTTTGAAGCTAAGAAATGGTTGAGAAGACAACAAATTTTTCGCACTTCTGCTGCTCCAAACGCTTAACCAGAATGGCCTAGGGAAAACATACACATACCGTTGTAATCGGGCGAGTTTCTACTTTCAGACGCAGCAGGAAAATCTGGGTTTGGTCAATCCGTTCGGGAGATATAGGAGTCTGAAGCTAAGAAATGGTTGACAAGACAACAAATTTTTCGCACTTCTGCTGCTCCAAACGCTTAACCAGAATGGCCTAGGGAAAAAATACAAATACCGTTGTAATCGGGCGATTTTCTACTTTCAGATGCAATAGGAATTTTTGGGTTAGGTCAATCCGTTCGCGAGATATGGGAGTTTGAAGCCAAGAAATGGTAGAGAAGGCAAAAAATTTTTCGCAATTCTGCTGCTCCAAACGCTTAACCAGAATGGCCTAGGGACAAAATTCACATACCGTTGTAATCGGGCGAGTTTCTACTTTCAGATGCAATAGGAATTTTTGGGTTAGGTCAATCCGTTCGCGAGATATGGGAGTTTGAAGCCAAGAAATGGTAGAGAAGGCAAAAAATTTTTCACAATTCTGCTGCTACAAACGCTTAACCAGAATGGCCTAGGGAAAAAATACACATACCGTTGTAATCGGGCGAGTTTCTACTTTCAGATGCAATAGGAATTTTTGGGTTAGGTCAATCCGTTCGCGAGATATGGGTGTTTGAAGACAAGAAATGGTTGAGAAGGCAAAAAATTTTTCGCAATTCTGCTGCTCCGAACGCTTAACCAGAATGGCCCAGGGAAAAAATACACATACCGTTGTAATCGGGCGAGTTTCTACTTTCAGACGCAGCAGGAACATCTGGGTTTGGTCAATCCGTCCGCGAGATATAGGAGCTTGAAGCTAAGAAATGGTTGAGAAGACAACAAATTTTTCGCACTTCTGCTGCTCCAAACGCTTAACCAGAATGGCCTAGGGAAAAAATACAAATACCGTTGTAATCGGGCGAGTTTCTACTTTCAGATGCAATAGGAATTTTTGGGTTAGGTCAATCCGTTCGCGAGATATGGGAGTTTGAAGCCAAGAAATGGTAGAGAAGGCAAAAAATTTTTCGCAATTCTGCTGCTCCAAACGCTTAACCAGAATGGCCTAGGGAAAAAATACACATACCGTTGTAATCGGGCGAGTTTCTACTTTCAGACGCAACAGGAATTTTTGGGTTAGGTCAATCCGTTCGCGAGGTATGGGAGTTTGAAGCCAAGAAATGGTTGAGAAGGCAACAAATTTTTCGCACTTCTGCTGCTCCAAACGCTTAACCAGAATGGCCTAGGGAAAAAATACACATACCGTTGTAACCGGGCGAGTTTCTACTTTCAGGCGCAACAGGAATTTTTGGGTTAGGTCAATCCGTTCGCGAGTTATGGAAGTTGAAGCCAAGAAATGGTTGAGAAGGCAAAAAATTTTTCGCAATTCTGCTGCTCCAAACGCTTAACCAGAATGGCCTAGGGAAAAAATACACATACCGTTGTAATCAGTCGAGTTTCTACTTTCGGATGCAATAGGAATTTTTGGGTTATGTCAATCCGTTCGCGAGATATGGGAGTTTGAAGACAAGAAATGGTTGAGAAGGCAAAAAATTTTTCGCAATTCTGCTGTTCCAAACGCTTAACCAGAATGGACTAGGGAAAAAATACACATACCGTTGTAATCGGGCCAGTTTCTACTTTCAGATGCAACAGGAATTTTTGGGTTACGTCAATCCGTTCGCGAGATATGTGAGTTTGAAGCTAAGAAATGGTTGAGAAGACAACAAATTTTTCGCACTTCTGCTGCTCCAAACGCTTAACCAGAATGGCCTAGGGAAAACATACACATACCGTTGTAATCGGGCGAGTTTCTACTTTCAGATGCAATAGGAATTTTTTGGTTAGGTCAATCCGTTCGCGAGATATGGGAGTTTGAAGACAAGAAATGGTTGAGAAGGCAAAAAATTTTTCGCAATTCTGCTGCTCCGAACGCTTAACCAGAATGGCCTAGGGAAAAAATACACATACCGTTGTAATCGGGCGAGTTTCTACTTTCAGACGCAGCAGGAACATCTGGGTTTGGTCAATCCGTCCGCGAGATATAGGAGTTTGAAGCTAAGAAATGGTTGAGAAGACAACAAATTTTTCGCACTTCTGCTGCTCCAAACGCTTAACCAGAATGGCCTAGGGAAAAAATACAAATACCGTTGTAATCGGGCGAGTTTCTACTTTCAGATGCAATAGGAATTTTTGGGTTAGGTCAATCCGTTCGCGAGATATGGGAGTTTGAAGCCAAGAAATGGTAGAGAAGGCAAAAAATTTTTCGCAATTCTGCTGCTCCAAACGCTTAACCAGAATGGCCTAGGGACAAAATTCACATACCGTTGTAATCGGGCGAGTTTCTACTTTCAGATGCAATAGGAATTTTTGGGTTAGGTCAATCCGTTCGCGAGATATGGGAGTTTGAAGCCAAGAAATGGTAGAGAAGGCAAAAAATTTTTCACAATTCTGCTGCTACAAACGCTTAACCAGAATGGCCTAGGGAAAAAATACACATACCGTTGTAATCGGGCGAGTTTCTACTTTCAGACGCAACAGGAATTTTTGGGTTAGGTCAATCCGTTCGCGAGGTATGGGAGTTTGAAGCCAAGAAATGGTAGAGAAGGCAAAAAATTTTTCGCAATTCTGCTGCTCCAAACGCTTAACCAGAATGGCCTAGGGAAAAAATACACATACCGTTGTAATCGGGCGAGTTTCTACTTTCAGACGCAACAGGAATTTTTGGGTTAGGTCAATCCGTTCGCGAGGTATGGGAGTTTGAAGCCAAGAAATGGTTGAGAAGGCAACAAATTTTTCGCACTTCTGCTGCTCCAAACGCTTAACCAGAATGGCCTAGGGAAAAAATACACATACCGTTGTAACCGGGCGAGTTTCTACTTTCAGACGCAACAGGAATTTTTGGGTTAGGTCAATCCGTTCGCGAGTTATGGAAGTTGAAGCCAAGAAATGGTTGAGAAGGCAAAAAATTTTTCGCAATTCTGCTGCTCCAAACGCTTAACCAGAATGGCCTAGGGAAAAAATACACATACCGTTGTAATCAGTCGAGTTTCTACTTTCGGATGCAATAGGAATTTTTGGGTTATGTCAATCCGTTCGCGAGATATGGGAGTTTGAAGACAAGAAAAAGTTGAGAAGGCAAAAAATTTTTCGCAATTCTGCTGTTCCAAACGCTTAACCAGAATGGACTAGGGAAAAAATACACATACCGTTGTAATCGGGCCAGTTTCTACTTTCAGATGCAACAGGAATTTTTGGGTTACGTCAATCCGTTCGCGAGATATGTGAGTTTGAAGCTAAGAAATGGTTGAGAAGACAACAAATTTTTCGCAATTCTGCTGCTCCGAACGCTTAACCAGAATGGCCCAGGGAAAAAATACACATACCGTTGTAATCGGGCGAGTTTCTACTTTCAGACGCAGCAGGAACATCTGGGTTTGGTCAATCCGTTCGCGAGATATAGGAGTTTGAAGCTAAGAAATGGTTGAGAAGACAACAAATTTTTCGCACTTCTGCTGCTCCAAACGCTTAACCAGAATGGCCTAGGGAAAAAATACAAATACCGTTGTAATCGGGCGAGTTTCTACTTTCAGATGCAACAGGAATTTTTGGGTTAGGTCAATCCGTTCGCGAGTTATGGGAGTTTGAAGCCAAGAAATGGTTGAGAAGGCAAAAAATTTTTCGCAATTCTGCTGCTCCAAACGCTTAACCAGAATGGCCTAGGGAAAAAATACACATACCGTTGTAATCAGTCGAGTTTCTACTTTCGGATGCAATAGGAATTTTTGGGTTAGGTCAATCCGTTCGCGAGATATGGGAGTTTGAAGACAAGAAATGGTTGAGAAGGCAAAAAATTTTTCGCAATTCTGCTGTTCCAAACGCTTAACCAGAATGGCCTAGGGAAAAAATACACATACCGTTGTAATCGGGCGAGTTTCTACTTTCAGATGCAACAGGAATTTTTGGGTTACGTCAATCCGTTCGCGAGATATGGGAGTTTGAAGCTAAGAAATGGTTGAGAAGACAACAAATTTTTCGCACTTCTGCTGCTCCAAACGCTTAACCAGAATGGCCTAGGGAAAACATACACATACCGTTGTAATCGGGCGAGTTTCTACTTTCAGATGCAATAGGAATTTTTTGGTTAGGTCAATCCGTTCGCGAGATATGGGAGTTTGAAGACAAGAAATGGTTGAGAAGGCAAAAAATTTTTCGCAATTCTGCTGCTCCGAACGCTTAACCAGAATGGCCTAGGGAAAAAATACACATACCGTTGTAATCGGGCGAGTTTCTACTTTCAGACGCAGCAGGAAAATCTGGGTTTGGTCAATCCGTTCGGGAGATATAGGAGTCTGAAGCTAAGAAATGGTTGACAAGACAACAAATTTTTCGCACTTCTGCTGCTCCAAACGCTTAATCAGAATGGCCTAGGGAAAAAATACAAATACCGTTGTAATCGGGCGATTTTCTACTTTCAGATGCAATAGGAATTTTTGGGTTAGGTCAATCCGTTCGCGAGATATGGGAGCTTGAAGCCAAGAAATGGTTGAGAAGGCAAAAAATTTTTCGCAATTCTGCTGCTCCAAACGCTTAACCAGAATGGCCTAGGGAAAAAATACAAATACCGTTGTAATAGGGCGAGTTTCTACTTTCAGATGCAATTGGAATTTTTGGGTTAGATCAATCCGTTCGCGAGATATGGGAGTTTGAAGACAAGAAATGGTTGAGAAGGCAAAAAATTTTTCGCAATTCTGCTGCTCCGAACGCTTAACCAGAATGGCCCAGGGAAAAAATACACATACCGTTGTAATCGGGCGAGTTTCTACTTTCAGACGCAGCAGGAACATCTGGGTTTGGTCAATTCGTCCGCGAGATATAGGAGTTTGAAGCTAAGAAATGGTTGAGAAGACAACAAATTTTTCGCACTTCTGCTGCTCCAAACGCTTAACCAGAATGGCCTAGGGGAAAAATACAAATACCGTTGTAATCGGGCGAGTTTCTACTTTCAGATGCAATAGGAATTTTTGGGTTAGGTCAATCCGTTCGCGAGATATGGGAGTTTGAAGCCAAGAAATGGTAGAGAAGGCAAAAAATTTTTCGCAATTCTGCTGCTCCAAACGCTTAACCAGAATGGCCTAGGGACAAAATTCACATACCGTTGTAATCGGGCGAGTTTCTACTTTCAGATGCAATAGGAATTTTTGGGTTAGGTCAATCCGTTCGCGAGATATGGGAGTTTGAAGCCAAGAAATGGTAGAGAAGGCAAAAAATTTTTCACAATTCTGCTGCTACAAACGCTTAACCAGAATGGCCTAGGGAAAAAATACACATACCGTTGTAATCGGGCGAGTTTCTACTTTCAGATGCAATAGGAATTTTTGGGTTAGGTCAATCCGTTCGCGAGGTATGGGAGTTTGAAGCCAAGAAATGGTTGAGAAGGCAACAAATTTTTCGCACTTCTGCTGCTCCAAACGCTTAACCAGAATGGCCTAGGGAAAAAATACACATACCGTTGTAACCGGGCGAGTTTCTACTTTCAGACGCAACAGGAATTTTTGGGTTAGGTCAATCCGTTCGCGAGTTATGGAAGTTTGAAGCCAAGAAATGGTTGAGAAGGCAAAAAATTTTTCGCAATTCTGCTGCTCCAAACGCTTAACCAGAATGGCCCAGGGAAAAAATACACATACCGTTGTATTCGGGCGAGTTTCTACTTTCAGACGCAGCAGGAACATCTGGGTTTGGTCAATCCGTCCGCGAGATATAGGAGCTTGAAGCTAAGAAATGGTTGAGAAGACAACAAATTTTTCGCACTTCTGCTGCTCCAAACGCTTAACCAGAATGGCCTAGGGACAAAATACAAATACCGTTGTAATCGGGCGAGTTTCTACTTTCAGATGCAATAGGAATTTTTGGGTTAGGTCAATCCGTTCGCGAGATATGGGAGTTTGAAGCCAAGAAATGGTAGAGAAGGCAAAAAATTTTTCGCAATTCTGCTGCGCCAAACGCTTAACCAGAATGGCCTAGGGAAAAAATACACATACCGTTGTAATCGGGCGAGTTTCTACTTTCAGACGCAACAGGAATTTTTGGGTTAGGTCAATCCGTTCGGGAGGTATGGGAGTTTGAAGCCAAGAAATGGTTGAGAAGGCAACAAATTTTTCGCACTTCTGCTGCTCCAAACGCTTAACCAGAATGGCCTAGGGAAAAAATACACATACCGTTGTAACCGGGCGAGTTTCTACTTTCAGACGCAACAGGAATTTTTGGGTTAGGTCAATCCGTTCGCGAGTTATGGAAGTTTGAAGCCAAGAAACGGTTGAGAAGGCAAAAAATTTTTCGCAATTCTGCTGCTCCAAACGCTTAACCAGAATGGCCTAGGGAAAAAATACACATACCGTTGTAATCGGGCGAGTTTCTACTTTCAGATGCAACAGGAATTTTTGGGTTACGTCAATTCGTTCGCGAGATATGTGAGTTTGAAGCTAAGAAATGGTTGAGAAGACAACAAATTTTTCGCACTTCTGCTGCTCCAAACGCTTAACCAGAATGGCCTAGGGAAAACATACACATACCGTTGTAATCGGGCGAGTTTCTACTTTCAGATGCAATAGGAATTTTTTGGTTAGGTCAATCCGTTCGCGAGATATGGAAGTTGAAGCCAAGAAATGGTTGAGAAGGCAAAAAATTTTTCGCAATTCTGCTGCTCCAAACGCTTAACCAGAATGGCCTAGGGAAAAAATACACATACCGTTGTAATCAGTCGAGTTTCTACTTTCGGATGCAATAGGAATTTTTGGGTTATGTCAATCCGTTCGCGAGATATGGGAGTTTGAAGACAAGAAATGGTTGAGAAGGCAAAAAATTTTTCGCAATTCTGCTGTTCCAAACGCTTAACCAGAATGGACTAGGGAAAAAATACACATACCGTTGTAATCGGGCCAGTTTCTACTTTCAGATGCAACAGGAATTTTTGGGTTACGTCAATCCGTTCGCGAGATATGTGAGTTTGAAGCTAAGAAATGGTTGAGAAGACAACAAATTTTTCGCAATTCTGCTGCTCCGAACGCTTAACCAGAATGGCCCAGGGAAAAAATACACATACCGTTGTAATCGGGCGAGTTTCTACTTTCAGACGCAGCAGGAACATCTGGGTTTGGTCAATCCGTTCGCGAGATATAGGAGTTTGAAGCTAAGAAATGGTTGAGAAGACAACAAATTTTTCGCACTTCTGCTGCTCCAAACGCTTAACCAGAATGGCCTAGGGAAAAAATACAAATACCGTTGTAATCGGGCGAGTTTCTACTTTCAGATGCAACAGGAATTTTTGGGTTAGGTCAATCCGTTCGCGAGTTATGGGAGTTTGAAGCCAAGAAATGGTTGAGAAGGCAAAAAATTTTTCGCAATTCTGCTGCTCCAAACGCTTAACCAGAATGGCCTAGGGAAAAAATACACATACCGTTGTAATCAGTCGAGTTTCTACTTTCGGATGCAATAGGAATTTTTGGGTTAGGTCAATCCGTTCGCGAGATATGGGAGTTTGAAGACAAGAAATGGTTGAGAAGGCAAAAAATTTTTCGCAATTCTGCTGTTCCAAACGCTTAACCAGAATGGCCTAGGGAAAAAATACACATACCGTTGTAATCGGGCGAGTTTCTACTTTCAGATGCAACAGGAATTTTTGGGTTACGTCAATCCGTTCGCGAGATATGGGAGTTTGAAGCTAAGAAATGGTTGAGAAGACAACAAATTTTTCGCACTTCTGCTGCTCCAAACGCTTAACCAGAATGGCCTAGGGAAAACATACACATACCGTTGTAATCGGGCGAGTTTCTACTTTCAGATGCAATAGGAATTTTTTGGTTAGGTCAATCCGTTCGCGAGATATGGGAGTTTGAAGACAAGAAATGGTTGAGAAGGCAAAAAATTTTTCGCAATTCTGCTGCTCCGAACGCTTAACCAGAATGGCCTAGGGAAAAAATACACATACCGTTGTAATCGGGCGAGTTTCTACTTTCAGACGCAGCAGGAAAATCTGGGTTTGGTCAATCCGTTCGGGAGATATAGGAGTCTGAAGCTAAGAAATGGTTGACAAGACAACAAATTTTTCGCACTTCTGCTGCTCCAAACGCTTAACCAGAATGGCCTAGGGAAAAAATACACATACCGTTGTAATCGGGCGAGTTTCTACTTTCAGATGCAACAGGAATTTTTGGGTTACGTCAATCCGTTCGCGAGATATGGGAGTTTGAAGCTAAGAAATGGTTGAGAAGACAACAAATTTTTCGCACTTCTGCTGCTCCAAACGCTTAACCAGAATGGCCTAGGGAAAACATACACATACCGTTGTAATCGGGCGAGTTTCTACTTTCAGATGCAATAGGAATTTTTTGGTTAGGTCAATCCGTTCGCGAGATATGGGAGTTTGAAGACAAGAAATGGTTGAGAAGGCAAAAAATTTTTCGCAATTCTGCTGCTCCGAACGCTTAACCAGAATGGCCTAGGGAAAAAATACACATACCGTTGTAATCGGGCGAGTTTCTACTTTCAGACGCAGCAGGAAAATCTGGGTTTGGTCAATCCGTTCGGGAGATATAGGAGTCTGAAGCTAAGAAATGGTTGACAAGACAACAAATTTTTCGCACTTCTGCTGCTCCAAACGCTTAATCAGAATGGCCTAGGGAAAAAATACAAATACCGTTGTAATCGGGCGATTTTCTACTTTCAGATGCAATAGGAATTTTTGGGTTAGGTCAATCCGTTCGCGAGATATGGGAGCTTGAAGCCAAGAAATGGTTGAGAAGGCAAAAAATTTTTCGCAATTCTGCTGCTCCAAACGCTTAACCAGAATGGCCTAGGGAAAAAATACAAATACCGTTGTAATAGGGCGAGTTTCTACTTTCAGATGCAATTGGAATTTTTGGGTTAGATCAATCCGTTCGCGAGATATGGGAGTTTGAAGACAAGAAATGGTTGAGAAGGCAAAAAATTTTTCGCAATTCTGCTGCTCCGAACGCTTAACCAGAATGGCCCAGGGAAAAAATACACATACCGTTGTAATCGGGCGAGTTTCTACTTTCAGACGCAGCAGGAACATCTGGGTTTGGTCAATTCGTCCGCGAGATATAGGAGTTTGAAGCTAAGAAATGGTTGAGAAGACAACAAATTTTTCGCACTTCTGCTGCTCCAAACGCTTAACCAGAATGGCCTAGGGGAAAAATACAAATACCGTTGTAATCGGGCGAGTTTCTACTTTCAGATGCAATAGGAATTTTTGGGTTAGGTCAATCCGTTCGCGAGATAATGGGAGTTTGAAGCCAAGAAATGGTAGAGAAGGCAAAAAATTTTTCGCAATTCTGCTGCTCCAAACGCTTAACCAGAATGGCCTAGGGACAAAATTCACATACCGTTGTAATCGGGCGAGTTTCTACTTTCAGATGCAATAGGAATTTTTGGGTTAGGTCAATCCGTTCGCGAGATATGGGAGTTTGAAGCCAAGAAATGGTAGAGAAGGCAAAAAATTTTTCACAATTCTGCTGCTACAAACGCTTAACCAGAATGGCCTAGGGAAAAAATACACATACCGTTGTAATCGGGCGAGTTTCTACTTTCAGATGCAATAGGAATTTTTGGGTTAGGTCAATCCGTTCGCGAGGTATGGGAGTTTGAAGCCAAGAAATGGTTGAGAAGGCAACAAATTTTTCGCACTTCTGCTGCTCCAAACGCTTAACCAGAATGGCCTAGGGAAAAAATACACATACCGTTGTAACCGGGCGAGTTTCTACTTTCAGACGCAACAGGAATTTTTGGGTTAGGTCAATCCGTTCGCGAGTTATGGAAGTTTGAAGCCAAGAAATGGTTGAGAAGGCAAAAAATTTTTCGCAATTCTGCTGCTCCAAACGCTTAACCAGAATGGCCCAGGGAAAAAATACACATACCGTTGTATTCGGGCGAGTTTCTACTTTCAGACGCAGCAGGAACATCTGGGTTTGGTCAATCCGTCCGCGAGATATAGGAGCTTGAAGCTAAGAAATGGTTGAGAAGACAACAAATTTTTCGCACTTCTGCTGCTCCAAACGCTTAACCAGAATGGCCTAGGGACAAAATACAAATACCGTTGTAATCGGGCGAGTTTCTACTTTCAGATGCAATAGGAATTTTTGGGTTAGGTCAATCCGTTCGCGAGATATGGGAGTTTGAAGCCAAGAAATGGTAGAGAAGGCAAAAAATTTTTCGCAATTCTGCTGCGCCAAACGCTTAACCAGAATGGCCTAGGGAAAAAATACACATACCGTTGTAATCGGGCGAGTTTCTACTTTCAGACGCAACAGGAATTTTTGGGTTAGGTCAATCCGTTCGGGAGAGTATGGGAGTTTGAAGCCAAGAAATGGTTGAGAAGGCAACAATTTTTCGCACTTCTGCTGCTCCAAACGCTTAACCAGAATGGCCTAGGGAAAAAATACACATACCGTTGTAACCGGGCGAGTTTCTACTTTCAGACGCAACAGG